>NC_133769.1:77334988-77373515 GCF_003597395.2 Chelonoidis abingdonii | reverse complement strand
TCTAAGCTAGTACTTAAGCTTAGAAGTGTTCATGCAGGTCTCTACTTTTTGTACTCTAAAGTTCAAAGTGGAGAAAAAACCTTGACAGCTCCACAGACAGAAATATTTCTATTACCTTATTTTAACATAAAGTAACACATTAGGTTTAATCCTAAACAGGCTCTATTTAATAAGCCACCTAACAATTATTCTATGTGTAAGTGAGATGACTGGAGTATTTGGTACATATCAATACCTTCATGATTTGGTAATTTCACAGTATCTTCAGAAAACTATTTACTGAAAGAAGGGCCAATTCTTATGAATATAAAGTACCTCTGTAATGAAACATACCACTGTATATTATAAAATATAACTACTATCAGGGGTGAAAGTTGGGAAAGGGATCATCATGTATCAGTCTTTCACTCTTCTTCCTCTTCACTTTCATATCTATTCTCCTCTTCTCACATCACTGTTCCTATGTTGGCAATTCCTTTTTGCCATGACTTCAGAGCCAGGCATTTTGGTGTTGATTCTCTCTCACCATCCCTTGTCCCCACCACAGCCTGATTTTCAGGGATTCTTTTAATTCTGTACACTCTTACCCAAGGATTATTTTTCCCATCACTACAACTCTGAAAATATGAGGAGACGTCTCTAATTTGAAGCTTTCATTTACTGAGTTTTAACACTCATTTGGAAAAGAAGAGGGCCCAGACATATCTTCCCTTTGTGTTGTGTACACACCAGTGACTCTGTCCTGAAAGTCTCCTGGAACGTCAACTGGGTAACCAATAACTGACTGATAACCAATGTATGAAGTTATTCTTACTGTTGTTTAGATGCTATTTAATGTGTCTGATCATTAGTACTGGAAAAAGACATGTTAATATCATACTTTACAGTACAGCAAAAGCAGGGAAGACAGGCAAATAATATAAAAGAACATAGAAATATTAGAAATACAGAAAGAACACAACAAAATTAGATTAATCTTGAAATAATGCAAAGTGAGAGAAATATCCCAGAACAAACACACTTATTCAGACTGAGAAACCTGGAAAGCAATATTGCATAGAGACATAGGAAATCACACTAGAAAACATGTTAGACGTTAGTTTGCAATGTGTCGTAGCTGCAAAAAGGCCCATGCAGGTTAGGCCTTCAAAACACAGACATAATCGGGCATATAGCTGCAAAGCAATAATCCTCCTCTCTACAATTCTAATACAACTGCACCAGTAAAACTGCATTCACGTCTGGCAACTATATTACCAGAAAGACAGAGAAATTTGAGGAAACAAAGAGCAACAAAAGTCACTAGTGAAATAGGGGGGTGACAGATAAGGCAAGGTCGTAACAGTCCAACAAGCATTCAAGGAGGGAAAGGAATTACTCAGCAAGGTAGACTGTGGTACATGAGTCATGGGATTAAAATTAAGAAACGGGAAGTGAGGGGGGGGGAATAAGTTGAATAGGAGGAATTACATTCAGACAATTAAATGAATTTGCCTGCCTAAGGGAATAAGTAGAAGCCCCACTGCTTGAGACCTTTGAAAAATCAAGAAGGAAAAAAAAAAAAAAGAGCCCATGAGAACACATGTTAAGTAACCATCCTGCATTGGGTGACACAGGGAGACAAACTGAACGATTAATAGGAGTTCTCTATCTAGACTTTCTGCTGTTAGAAATGACAAAGTTAATTTAAGATATAAATTCTGTATTTAAAAGTTTGTTGGCTGACTTCAAATATACAAAATTAACAGCCTCATCAAATAAGCTTTTTAATAACCACTTATAATCTATGTGGGTATTACAGTCGAGCACAATTTATTTCAATGACTCCAAAACCATAGCAGCAAGGAGCATATTCAGCTTCTACAAGGACTGTGCAGCATAAAAGGGCAATCTGGTCAGAGAGGATACACTAGGCCAGAGCCACACTGGTCCAGCTACTCCCAATTTTGGCTCTCCCTATGTTGTTGATGCCAGTGGCACATGGAACTTTTCAGAGCTTGCATCACACCCACAGTTGTTAAGTCCCTGTGTCAGGTGGACAGACTAGGCAGGTTCCACATTTGCGCAGCAGCTCCCCGTCCCTACTCTGCCTCCTAAGCTTAATGCTCCTGAAGCTAGTGAGCCCTGGGATGGGGTTTGGGCCAAGCTGGATCCAGATCACCTCTAATTCCCAGCCGAGCCTCACTGCTGCTGGGGGACCTCTTTCTGGTCTTACACATCTTGTTGCTGATAAGGGCTAGTTGAGGAGGGGCAGGGTATGCCAGAGCTGAGTTGGTAAAGTTGCTCCTACCAGTATTGATGGCAGAAGAATCCTTTTCACCACTCATCCTCCAGTGAAGGTAATTGGAAGAGAGAGAGAGAATAAACAGGAAAAACTGAGTTCTCAGTACTACATCCTATTTCCACCGTACTTTCAGGCACTTAACTCACACCAATTTACTTATAGTATTTCAGAAAATAAAACTACCCCCCACCCCTTGGCATATAGCAGCTTCCAATACACATCAAGTAACATTTACATCTTATTAACAAAATCAAATAGTTTGACGTGACATCATTGCAGAGATTAACAGGACATTTTCATGAGATCAAAATCCACTTTAGAAAACATTTTGATTCACTTTTGTTATGCTTAAGGGCTTCTCTGTTTGAAGAAATGTCATGGAGGCAGTATGCCCTGTGCTGCCATATAATATATCCAGGTTTCATTCCCCATCTCTGCACTCAAAAAGTCAGGCCTAGAAAGGGGGAAGCAGAGTTTTTATGGCCCAGGAGCTAGAACAGCTCATCATTCATCATCAATCTCATCACAAGAAGAAACCTGGATGAGCTCCAGTGTTCTAACCAGCCAAAACTGCATCCCTAGATGGGGTGATGAGAAGTTTCACAGGTCAAAGGAGACTGAGAGGAAAGAGAAGCCAGAGAACATCCCACAAGAGAGATCAGTCAGAACAATAATAAACCAGAATAAAACTTCTAAAGTGAAATTAGGCATATTGTTCATTTGCTGCAGGAGAAAAAAAAACAAACAAAAAGAAGTCTGGCAAACAAGTTGCCAGTGGATCACAGTAGATCTGCAAAAAGGAAACAAAAATGGGCTTGTTCCTTTCCTGCATTCCTCCTCCTTTCTTTCTGACGTATGAGGAAAGAGTAACAGTTTGATTTTTCAGTTGCATTGAATTTGAAATTCAGGTCTTATCTACTCTGGAACACACAACTGTGACTGAAAAATTAGTTATGTTATCAACAGAGACTGAAAGCTGAGCAAATGAGAGCAGGACCTATCATTTCTGTTTAGAAGTTTGTTCAATTTATGCTAATACTATTTAATATTAATGATATTTATGAAAAAGGAAATCTTAATTAACAATTTCACTCCCTTACCCTAAAATATTTTAGCTCATTCTCAGACATCCACGAGCTCCTCCAGCAGCAATAAGGAAGACCAGACTGCAGATATTTTTAAGGTTAAAATAAACCCTGCAAGTACTCCTCAATACAAGAAAAGGCAAAAGTCCAGTGTTTTTAAAAATCCTTTACAGATCATCTCTAACACCCCAATTAGCAAAGGAAGTGAGTTTAGCTGTTGGTGAGAAGGAATCACTACAATGCAGGACCATGGAGGCTACACTACAAAGAAGAAATTTTGGAAGACACCCCTCAAAAAAGCCCCCAAAGTACCACTGTTGTCTGATGGGAGAGAGAAAATAGTATCTTGCTTAAAGTGTGATATGGTCAAGAACCTAGACTCTCTATTGGTCAGCCTATGGTGTTTTCCATTCCTTTCCTAAATGGTTTCCTGCTGAGTATACAAAGGAATACAAAGCAGTTGTTCTCATCATGACCCAGAGCTGCTCCCATGCATCAGAAAGCCTCTACTCAGTATTTAAGCACATGTTCGTCAAATTCACATTTTTCCTGGTCACTTGTGACAGATGTCCCAGCTCTCCAACCTTCTGTTGACAGCAGCTAGATCTTTTTCATTTAAGGCTTCTTCATCATCCACTCACCCTCTTTATCTTTTTCCTCTCAATATCTACTTAAATAGAGGTAACTTCTCTCCCTAGCATGTCCACAATTTCCTCCTCTCATACACTCCACACACCTCCACCATCTAAAAGAATGGCTCTCAACTGTTTCTGACTACCGTACGCCTTTGAGGAGTGTGATTTGTTTTGAGTAACCAAGTTTCACCTCACTTAAAGGCTACATGCTTACAAAAATCAGACATAAAAATACAAGTGTCACAGCATGTTATTACTAAAAAATTGCTTATTTTCTCATGTTTACCTGTAATTATAAAACGAGAATATAAATAATTTACTTATATTTCAGGGTATAGTATATAGAGCAGTACAATCATTTTATGAAATAATAGTTTGCACTGACTTTGCTAGGGATTTTTGTTGTTGTAAAATTAGGCAAATATCTAGATGAGTTGATGTACTACCTGGATGACCCTGAGTACCCAAAGGGGTACGCATACCTCTGGTTGAGAACTGCTAATCTAGATCTCCCTCCAAATTACTCCCCATCTGTCTGCTTTTAGTCAGGTATTACATATGTATTTCCAAGGCTTGGAATTGCCTCCCTGATCTTGTGAGACAGGAAACATGTCTTATCCTTCAAACTGATAACACAGAAGGCTTTGTAAATCACATTCTTACCTGCACCCCTTTGTGTCTGAACTGTTACAAGTGTATAACATGTGCCCAAATTAGTATCAAAGCACCTCAGAGTAAGGATCTTTCCCTCATTTTCAGGGCATCGTGCAACCCTTTCAATGTTTAATATTTCTGAAGCATTGTGTGAAAGTGTGTATTGTAGAATGAATTATAGAAATGCTGTATGTTCCTTTAAGAAGGAATGAGGAATGTTGAGATAAAGTTGTCAGGAAGAGGAACATTAAGGTATTGAACAATGGGTCCACTTAAAGTGATGGTTGGACATTAAGAGATTGGTGAGAGTTAATAAGGACATGATATATATGTCTGGCCCCATGTAAACTTATCAGTTCTGCTCCCTTTGTAATCTTGTTAATTTCATTTCCTTTTATCTGAATAAATAAGGTGGTTTGAGCCTTGTATGGTGCTTACATTTTCTGGGTGTATTAGCAGAGCGCTTTTGCTAAAAAACAGAGCGGTCTGACAAATCGTGAGTCCTGAGTCTGACTTTGACAATTGTAATTATATTTAAGAATTTTTTAGCTTGAGTGGACATATGAAAGCTTTCATGACTTTTGGAAAACATCCGTTTTCTAGTCTTGAATATAAATGTAAAAATTCACATAGCACAAGGGTATTTTAAGAAGTCTGCTACTGCACTTCAACATGCATACACTGTAGATTTTACAACAGAGAAGGAAACATACTCCTCTTGCTCCAAAACAGCAATAATACAGCTTTGTAGCATTTGGTCAGGGTTTTGGGGAGGGTTGAGATAAGATCTTTTAATTTCCCTGGGTTAACAATTTTAGAAACTACGCTGCTAGATTTGTTAGTGGTTTGTCAAGGGTGCATGGAGCACAGTATGACAAGTTTATTGTTTGAAACAAAGAAAAAAAATGTGTATCTAACAGCAGCAAAGAGCTTTTCTTCATTTCTAGACACCAGCACTTCCCCTGTGTTTAAGGTCAGCTCTCTTATATTAATAAAATATTTAACTACTGAAGGACTCCCAACCTTGAAAAAAATCCAGTTATCCAATATACACAAATACCAGATTTAAAAACTTGAAATATTTCTTAACTTTTCCTCATATTTATTGCAAGATACAAGGGTAAAGAACAATTTTAACGGTAAGACTTCTGGTAGCGTGCACGGGCACCAGGTCCACCAAACTTCTTGGACTCGCAACGACGAGGATCTGCAACCAGTAAGGTCCTATCATACTGGATTAAGATGTCCTTGATTTCCTTCTTGGAAGCTTCATCAACATCTGAAAAAAGATCACATTTGTGACTAACATTCTATACCGCCATCTATTACTGTGCTACGTATAGCACTTAATGTCTGAAGCTAAACACTTCAAAAAGGCTAGTAAAACAAAATCAATCAACTTACACTTCTGATAATAAGCCACCAATGCTTTGGAAATAGATTGACGGATTGCTGTTGAGGAAAGAGACAAGTTAACAATAATATCCAATAAATTTAGGTTTACATAGAAAACATGGCAAAGGGTTCGGGGAGGGGTTGGCAGAAATGAATTTGACAAATGAAAAATATTTATAAGTGTAATGATAAAACCACATCAAACCATTTTATGTCATACACCTTTTACCTCAAGTCACCTCCTTTAGTGAAAAACTGACTTTAAAACAATGTCAGGGTGGTTAACTAAAACAGATGGAGATTTGGGTCAATACATTTACTTGCTTCCTGTGCATCTTCTGAGCCATACCATTTTAATGAATGTTCAGGCCTTAACTAGCAGCAGCACAACATTAACACTTCTGAAAAGCAATTTATGTTCTATTTTGCCCAATGTGAGTAAGTCACAAGTTAAGTTCTGATTCTAGGACTTTTATCAAAGCAATTTTATCTGAGACAAGTAACTGCTTGATTTTGCAGTGCAGTTATAAAATGCTGTTTAACCTCATTCCGAAATCCAATCATTCATATAGCCCTGGAAGAGGGAAATGATAAATGCCAGTTTCATTCAGATCATTTCCATAAAGATCATTCACGTGTATAAATGAGAGCAGGTGATAGCGATATAGTTCAAGATACACCTATTAAATTTGTATTTGTAATAACCAAAGCTTTAAACTGTAGATGGTGTTTATTCCCTAAGATAAAAAAAATTATAGAATTTAATAAGTAGTTTAATCTATTCCAGTCCATACTAAGGATCTTGTACAAGAGTCATACCGTAGATTTGTGCTACATGGCCGCCACCCTTAACACGGACTCTGATGTCAACACCAGCAAAGCGTTCTTTGCCCAGGAGAAGAACAGGTTCAAGCAACTAAGAAATAGACATAAAAATTGTATTAAATTATGAGAACATATTTATAATCAAGAGGCAGCAATCAGTGATATGAGCAAGGTTTCTAAGCATGGATTTATAAAATATTTGGTGCTATGAGCCTGGAATTTACGATGCACATGCTAAGGTAATTAAATAAAAACCACTGAAGCAATGTGGCCTAGTCACTAGTGGATAAGAGCACAGCGCTGCCCAGGAGACCTGGGTTCTTGTCACAACTCTGCTCCTGGCCTGCTGGGTGACGTTCGGCAAGTTACTCTGCCTTCCTGTGCCCCAGTTTCCCCATTTGTAAATGGGAATAATGATACTTTGTAAAGTGCTTTGAGCTTAACTGATGAGTCAAACTAGGTAATATTAAACTTTACGAAGTTAGATCTAAGGAAGATTAACACCTATCAACATATATGCTTTGCTCCCATCAAAACTAATAAGAATAAATGAATTGAGAAAATATGAATTGAGTAAAATTGAGAAAAGCACCTAACTGATACAGAAACTCAAATCCCATTTTGCACAGTGACTTGAGTGAGGATACACTTTTATTATTTAACCTGAATACTCAACTCCAAAATCTAAAATTGTATACAAACTTACAAATAGTCAAGCTACAGCTAACAGCCTACATGGCCGCTAAAAAATAAAAAATAAAAAATGGATCATCTAGTGGAGGAGTTCACAAACTACGGTCCAGGGGCCGCATCCACCCCTTCAGACATTTTAAACAGGTCCTCAAGCTCCTGCCTGGGAGCGGGGTCAGGGGATGTGCCCTGCTCCACATGTGCCAAGGCTCCCAGAAGCAGTGGTATGTCTTCCCTCCGGCTCCTATGTCTAGGGAAAGCCAAGGGGCTCTGCACGCTGCCCCTGCCCCAAGCACCACCTCTGCAGCTCCCATTGGTTGGGAACCATAACCCCCTGCCCCAGCCCAGAGCCTTCCCCCCCCCCGAACTCATTTCTGACCCCACCCCACAGCCTATACTCCTAGCCAGAGCCCTCATTCCCTCCTATACTCCAACCCCCAATTTTGTGAGCATTCATGGCCCACCATACGATTTCCATACCCAGATGTAGCCCTCAGTCCAAAATGTTTGCCACTCCGATCTAGTGTATGTCTTCATGGCAACAAGAAACTCTTCTATATATAAACACATACACACACAAGCGCATACACACACACACACACACTGATGTCCAAAGAAAACCAATAAAGTGCTTACTTTGTACTGCAGGGTTCTAGGCTCAATCATTTCCAAGGGTCTTCCATTCACTTTAATGAGACCATTTCCTCTCTTACAGTGAGCAACGGCAGTAGCTGTTTTCTAAAAGAGCAAACATATGTGAGGAAAGCATTCCTATACTATTAACTGTGCACCAACTGCTTTAGAGACTAGCATACAGGGCTTTCAGTGTAGATTATAACACTCAAGATATCAAAAAGTATTTTTTTCATTTAAAGCAAAGCCACTGCTGCAAACCATTGAAACCTACTAGGTCAAATGAGAACTTAAAATAAAAAAATATATTGGCGAGTCAGCCCTGCTAAAAATCACACAAAATTTGATCTACACGTGGGAAGTGTGATGACATTATTTACTACCAGCAGCCAGGCCTCCTAGATCATGGAGGGAGAGCAGGACAGGCCCAGAGACAGAGCCATTACTTTCCCCATCTGCTTTTTACAGTGATACCTATGTGCGATTGGGGGGCGGGGAGGCAGGGGCTCTGGAACAATTTGTATAGTGGGGGCGCTGAGAGCCATTAACCCACACTGTAAACCCAGTACATGATGGGAACTACTTCAAATCGGGGGGCGCTGCCGTACACCCCCCTTCCGACACCTACGGGGGGTAAGCAGGGAGACTGCTGGGTGCGTGGGGACGAACACACGTGGCGGCGCACGCGACCGGGGCGCTGCTGCTGCTCACTCCTGGCGCCGCGGCCTCGCCCCGATCGCGATGACGGGCTCGGCCGATGGCGCGGTGCCCCTACGGCCGCATCCTGGGCAGCTCCGCGTCAGGAGGCTGGAGCCCCGGGCCGGCCGGCCCGCCTGGCTGGGCCCGGGCGAGACACGTGGAGGCTCCTGCGGCCCCCTCGGAGCGCACAGGCCGGAGAGTGCGGCCTGGTCCCGGGCTTGCCCGCCCGCCCGCGCGCTCGCTCGCTCACCTTCCGCCCGAAGACCTGGACGCTCTGCAGGGGCCCCTTGGCCGGCATGGCTCCTCCTGCAACAGACAGACACGGCGGTGAGCGGCGCGCGGCCCGGCGGGATGGGGGTCACGGAGCTGCCGAAAACTCCCCTTCCGCCAGCGACAGCAGCAACAAAAGAGAGAGCGGGGCCTCCGGAGCCGCTTCTCAGGGGCAGCCCAGCCGCAAAGCGAAGCCTGACTTCCGGCCGCGCGACACGGCTCCCTCCCGCCGCGCTTTACGGCTGCCTGAAGGGAGGGGGGACAGGAGTCTCGGAACGGGGGGCGGCGCTCAGAGAGCTGCTCGGGAAGAGGCCGGTGCTGGGTGCGATCGTTACTGGTAGCAGTGTCCGCCAGTGTCCCTCCTCGCCGCGCCAGCCCCCTACGTCCCAGCGCCCTCCAGTCCCAGCACCAGCCTCCTCGCGCCCTCCAGTCCCAGCACCAGCGTCTCACAATCCCCAGCTGCACCCCCAGTCCAGTGTCCCCCCACTAAGGGATGGAAATACCGTTTTAAAAGTTAGCCGTTTAAACTGTTACAATATTTCATTTAAACGGTTAACTGATTTAGCGGCTGGGGCTGCTCTGGCCAGCGCAGCTGCTGGGCCGGCCAGTCCAAGGGTTAATGGTTGAGCATTAAGTCTAATGGTTAACTGGTTAACCTTTTACATCTCTAGCCCCAATCCCAGCATCAGCCCCCTCAGCATCCTCCAATCCCACCATCTTCTCCAGTGTCAATGTTCTCCAGTCCCAGCACCAGCCTCATGGTGTCCCCCAATCCTAGGGCTCCAGTCCTTTCTCTCCAGCACCAGCTCTTCCATGTCCCACAGTCCCCTAATTCACCAAATGTTTCAGTCAATCCCAGTTGTCCAATGCTCAGGGCCATAATAAAGATAAAGGCTATAAGATAAATCTATGGGATAACTGGGTATTACTATACAATAAGGTTCTAGGATTGTCACTGTGTGTCACCCTGAAGCCTCAGATGACTGTTGAGTCACTGTGAAATGATGGAAACCGCTACAAGCACGAGTGAGCTCTCTTGAGTATCAGCAGGTTCAATCTTCACTGGGATTCGTGGTCTGTTACTATCCAATTTTTAAGTTCTCTGTGCTCTTTTATTTTTTTACACTTTATGAATTACTGCTGTACAACAGCATAGGCTTTCACCTATCATTATTATCATTATCATTAAACTAACCCAAATAATCCACTAAATAGTACTGACTAGTGTTGCATGGCGACAGCAGCTCCTCACACCCATCCAAGGTTTTCTCTGCCTGGGCCCTTTCACACAATGGGTCCTTTTCTAAATACATTTTTTTTAAAAAAAAAAAGCTGTTGGTTAGAAGGAGTCTTTCACTTCCAGCATGGTTTCCCCATTACAAAGACGGAATTTTACTGGAATCAGTGTGATCTCTTCCATCTGGATACCTTTTTTCATGTACCCCAGTCTATTTGTAGGTGCTATTTTCTAGGCATCTATAC
The DNA here is from genome assembly GCF_003597395.2 of Chelonoidis abingdonii. Classification (NCBI taxonomy): domain Eukaryota; kingdom Metazoa; phylum Chordata; order Testudines; family Testudinidae; genus Chelonoidis; species Chelonoidis abingdonii. The sequence goes on along the minus strand of NC_133769.1, from coordinate 77,362,863 downwards.
CATAGTATCTGAGCATCATGAGGAGTAACCACTACCAAGGTGGTGAGTAAAATATAAAACTGGCCCAAGACCTCTACTCTCTGAGTAAAAATGGCCTATCTACATGGAACAGCTTTCAAGATTGTGTCCTATATCAACACAAAAACTTGGTGCACAGTAGAATTAAATGCTTAATCTAAAACAAATGTCAATATAACCCAAAGTATTTCACTTAATACTTAACCTAAGCCAATCTGAGCTGAAAAAGGATCCCAAACACTTAGAACCACTCCTTCTGAGCTTGGCTCTTGGTGCAGTGGCATACGGTCCTTTTAAGTTTACATTTTTCTACTGATTTTGCAGTATAATGTTTTATAATTGTTTCTGTTCATTTATTTTGTTTACTACTTTAATTTTGAAACAGGCCTCTCTTATCCTTAGTCACAAAGGAAATAACGTTTCCGTAAATATAAACTTGACAGACCTTGGAAATAGAGGAAGTTCCAAGTTCTTTAAAGTTTGTGCACAGTGTGAGAGATTTTCTCCTAACTTTGAAACTCTCCTCTTGTATGAGTTCATTTTGCTAAATGGAACAAAAAGATATCTGACAAATAAAAGAATCCATGTGCCACCTAGAGGCTATTTAGTGCACTTCTTATAAAGGAACGCTGCTGAGATGGGCATGGTGAATATTAAAAGAGCACTGCACTAGTTAGCCTATTATGACCTGTGTTCAAATGCTTCAGATCAAATCATGGAAAAAATCCACAGATGTCTGAATTTTATTATGTTTGGTATCAGCTCAAAAGTGATGTTCTGAGGAGTTGTTGGGAAATGATAATGCTTCCTTGGGTTAGTTCTGAGCTATCCAGATTATTATTTATATTGTAATATCACCTAGAATCCCCAGCACAATGGGGCCATGATCCATATCTAAGTGTTACACAAACAGATAACAAAAAGATGGTCCCTGCCCCAAAGAACCTAGCATGGTGGGGTCCTGGTCAATGAGTAGGGCTCCTAGGTGCTGTGGTAACACAGATAATAAAGAAGAGTGAAAAAGCTGTATTTTTTGCTATTTAAGTATTGCATTTGCTAAGAAATATCAAAATAGTATCTTTGATATGTAAGCTCCCTGCGTGCAGATCCATGTGCCCACACAAAGTCCCATTAAAGACAGTGGACTCTTCACAGGTACAGGATCCATCTGTCTGCACTGAGCTCTCTGCAGGATCTGGGTTTTTGTCTCTATCTTTCACATATAATAGCATCTCATACAATATGGAATATTGTGTCTTTTGTGGAGCTTGATTTTTTTGAAATGTAAGAGCTAATATTTCACTGAAACCCCCATGCCAATAATAATGAGCATAAAGATATTTCTGCTATATGGAATCCATGTGTATAAAAAATGCAGATTGAATTAATACATAATTCTGAAACAGATTTCTGTTGACAGTCAATACTTTTATTTATACATTTAATTTGTCATTAAACAACCAATCCTTCTGCCTGTAAATAAATATATTGAATAGTCCTAAACTAGTACAACTGAATAGTTCTAATCCCTTTTAGGCCCCAAACATTTGAGGCTTTCCACATGTGCCTAATTTTAAGCACATTACATAGTTCCATTCAAGTAAAAGGCACTACACACAGTGCATAGTGTTAAGCACATTTAAGTCTTTGCATAATTGGGGCCTTAAGTGTGACCTGCAAAAGGATTTCCTTTAGATACCCAACAACTTTATAAATATATTCCCAACCTGTATTGGGTGGATCCTTCTCTATGCCAATGCAATTCTCAGTGCAGATCAGGGCTTAAGTATTAAATAATCAATTAAATAGGGGCATTCAAGGACACTGTTAGCATAAGACTTCCTATATTTTGCTTTTTGCAGATCCTGTGACATTCATTCCCACTCAGATAGTCATCTCCTGCTGCAAGTCTCTGCCAACAGTCTAGAAATGCCATTAAAATTCATGCTACACATACGGTTGATTATCTGCCTTTCCATATTCTGTTAGAAAAGTAAAGCAGTAATTAGCACACAGTTGGACATTTAATAGTGATTCTGGAAAGAACTGGGTTTGGGGTTTTCTTTTGTTTGTTTGTTTCCCCATTTCTGGCCCATACAAATCTTGGAATAGAAACTATTTAATTTAGAAGCTCATGCTTCAGGGAGTGGAGTATGTAACATGAGAGAGAGAAAATTATGTCACAAATAACCATGTTCACAGAGATCATGGGGAAAAAAGTTCCCAGTGAGAAGCAGAGGAGAAAATAGAGATCAATGACAAAATGGAGAAAAAGGTTCCAGACTAGGGAATGTGTTGCAGTTCAGAAAATCAACGCATGCAAAATCTCTTCTGATAACCTATGTAGAAAACTACTTCAGCAGAACATCACACACCCTAAAGCAGCAATAAGAATAATATTAGGAAAGAAAAGATCACAAGAGTCTCCAGAAGAACTCACAGTACTATAGTCTCCACTTCCTTGTGCTTTGTATACTCATTTGCACCTGTGCAATATAACATACTGACCAGGTAGCATTTTCTATCTGCTTTGCACAGGTCTAAATGACAACAGAACTACTCATTCCTACTAAATGTAAGATTTATGTGTTGTTCATCTGTCTTTACTAGAAACATTGCTCCTGGAACAGGTAGGATTTTTCTGACCCAACTGGGAAAGGCATTTTATAGGACATTTTTTATATAGCTAACAACCACCATTTAAATTCTTGGATTGGAAAGAAATTTTGCATTCAGAATTATGAAGAGAATTTATAACTCTATGTGGAGAAAAAAAACACATTTAATCTTAACTGCAAGGTCCTGATTCCATAGAAAACTCTGTGGCAGCAAAAGGTATTGAGAGAGAGAATCATAGAATATCAGGGTTGGAAAGGACCTCAGAGAGGTCATCTAGTCTAACCCCTACTCAGAGCAGGACTAATCCCCAGACATATTTTTACCCCAGTTCCCTAAATGCCCCCTCAAGTATTGAGCTCACAACTCTAGGTTTAGTGGACTAATGCTCAAACCACTGAGCTATTCCTCCCTGTGCCTATAGTGTCTGTGGATGTGTATGTTTGTATATGTTGTGAATTCTCATGAATTAACATTGCATTGGGTTATTGTAAATAAGAGTTTGGTGGGAGAAGAGTTTTAGTGAATTCTGAGAAATCTAGGATCTGAAGCCAAATTTTCAAAAAGGATTAGTGATTTTGGGTGCCCAACTTGGAAAATCCTATGTGAGCCTGATTTTCAAAGAGTGGGTACTCAATACTTCCTAATAATATGTTTCAAATTGAGCATCCAAAATCACAAGTCATTTTTGAAATTTTTGGTTTGAATCTTTATAGTTAAGAGTTAATAGCAATAGGCACTTGAATGATGTCTTTCCTATGTCTCTCTTTCTTCATATTAGTACTAATTTCTTTGACAGCACTGAATTCTGGGAGTAATTACATAAAATTAAGTTAATGCAACATTAACTCCCTCTGAATCTTCTCCATGGCTACTACTAACCAGCCACAGGGGGATCCAATCTGTTACCACACAGCTTTTACTGGAGCCTATCCATGCAAACAGCTTTTACCTCTGTGGATGTGTGGCTTCTGTCCCTAGGATGCATAGTATTGAGAATCATTACTCAGTCCTACATTATCTAAACTGTGTCACCTTGAAGGGAAAACTTGCAGGATTGCTGTGAGGGAAAGCTCATGGGATTCCTTTCTATCAGGCCCTTTACTTATATTCAGGTTAAATATTTGGAAGTTAAACATAGTGGACCCAAACGTGAAACAAAAGACCTGATTCTTCACTTGCAGCTTGTACAAAATGACTGTAAAACATACCCAGGTCAGAACGATAGTATTTTATATGGACCATACATAGGAATAAATAGCTACACAGGGTACAAGGCAGTGAAGTATCAAGGCAAAGGTATGTCAATAAGGCCAGCTTTCAGTATGAATCTTTATGAAAGGAGCGAGGAAACACTCACTATATTAAGGGGAACTCCATATACCTTTAGCACAGTTGCTGGAAGAGGGAAAAGAAAATGGGGATCTGATAGAAATATTTAAAGTTGAGAGGTGTAGCAAAAATTGACCAATCGCTCCTTTTGTGCTGTCTCATAATGTGAAAACAAAGAGTCATTCTAAAATTAAAGGTCAATTTAAAATAAATAAAAGGAAAGACTTTTCTTATACATTGTGTATTCAGCATGTGGAATTTGCTGCCACATACCAGTAGGTCATCATCTACTATGGTGCATAGCTGTATTTCTTTTAAAGGGGTGGATAATTTTGACTAGTAAAAAGACTTAATGCTCCTTTATACATGCTAAGATACAGATGGGTGAAAAAAATCTTATTCTTTATTTAGGGCAAAAAATGATCACTGCAGGGCTCAGGAAGTTTCTCCTCTTAGACGTGCCAGGAGGAAGATATTTAACTTGGTCTACCATTGGCCTTATTTGCTATAGCAAATTTATCCTTAGTTATCAGGGTATTAGTGTACAGCGCTAATGTTACATTTTGTACTTGTTTGATGATAAAGTGTGTAATTAACTAAAGGATCATGTTATTTCCAATGTTTGCTTTTCACGGATTATAGTCATGCAGACAACAGCTGAAGAGTCTTCTAAATTGAATTAGTGCAAGAATGCTGTGACCAATGGAAAAATATTTGATGCCTTCAGGAAAATGAATCTTCCCAGCTTTTAAAAATATTGCTGTCAAAACAATTTGGGATTGCACAAGATTTCCATATTATTCCTTTAGAAAATATTACTTATGACTTGTGTGTAATGCAAATTTATTGGGTTAATTGCTCTTCTCCAAAAAGGCTATTTAAAATATTTGCATGTAAAGGTGAATATTATCCTGCTTGTTGTGAATTTTGGTAGCTGCTCACAGATGGGGTTGATATTGTGGAAAGGTTTAGATCACATTGGATGGAAGTCACAAATGCACATTTTTATGGCGGAATTTGAAAAAAGTATTAAATGTATAGGCCTGTATTAAAATCTTTGTCCATTAAGAAATAGAAACTTAATAGATCACTTACGGCTCAATCCTGCCATTTCTACTCAGAAATAATCTCAGTTCCTGGGGATTTCAATGTGATTTTTTACCTAAGGACTGTAAGAGCTATCTGTCACTGAAACACCCAGTCACTGTGGTATCTAAGCAATAATCTAAGGATCAAGCCCTCTGACTGGAAATGGTGCAACACTTTGCATTTGAATTCCCTTCTGGTGTACAAGGGTATAGTGTAATTTGGTTTATAGTGAAGTAGAATTAGTTTGTGGTTAGGCCTTTACCACAACTCAGACTCTCCTCTGAAGCACACGTGTGCACACCCATACAAAATTCCTCCTTACAGACGTGTTTCTTTTTTGGTTTTAAAGATCATAAGAACATAAGAATGGCCAAACTAGGTCAGACCAAAGGTCCATCTAGCCCAGTATCTGTCTACCGACAGTAGCCAATGTCAGGTGCCCCAGAGGGAGTGAACCTAACAGGCAATGATCAAGTGATCTCTCTTCTGCCATCCATCTCCATCCTCTGACGAACAGAGGCTAGGGACACCATGTCCTTACCCATGACCTGGCTAATAGCCATTTATGGACTTTACCACCATTGAATTTATCCAGTTCCTTTTAAACGCTGTTTAGTCCTAGTTTTCACAACCTCCTCAGGTAAAGGAGTTTCCACAAGTTGACTGTGGCTGCATGAAAGAACTCCTTCCTTCTTTGTTTTAACTGCTGGCCATTAATTCATTTTGGTGACCCCTAGTTCTTGTATTTATGGGAATAAGTAAAAATATTTTTCCTTATTCCACTTTCTCCACATCATCATCATGTTTATGTATACCTCTATTCAGTTATCCCCTGTCTTTCATCTCCTCTTTTCCCAATAAAAAAAAATGATGAAGGGGTCCTAGCCTTCTTCCGTTATACCTTTTCTCATATGAACCTCCTCCATACCCCTTTAATCATTTAGTTTTGCCCTTTCTGAACCTTCTAGTGGACCAGTAATCTTTTTTGAAGGTGAGGGGACCACATTTGTACACTTTTATTTTGAGAGTGGTAGACCTACATGGATTTATATATAAGCTAATATCATTCTCAGCCTATATTCCTCTATCCCATTTTTTAATGATATCCTAACATCCTGTTTGCTTCTTTGACCGCCTCTGTGCACACTGCAGTCATCTTCTAAGAAACTTCCACAATGATAGCTTAAGATCTATTTCCTGACTCATATGTTATGCTAAATTAGCCCCTATCATATTGTAATGTATGATTGGGGTTATTTTTTCCAATGTGCATTACTTTACATTTATCCACATTGAATTTCATTTGCCATTTTGTTGCCCAATCACTTCGTTTTGTGAGATCTTTTTGAAGTTCTTCACAGTCTGCTTTGGTCTTAACTATCTTGAGCAGTTTAGTATCATCTGCAAATTTTGCCCTTCACTGTTTACCCCTTTCTCCAGATCATTTATGAATAAATTGAATAAGATTGGTCCTAGGTCAACAAAAAGTAGTAAAAATTTGACCTGAAGGTCACCCCACTGTATCTGAGTTAGGTGCTCACATAAACCAAGGAGTTAACAGAATTGCATACAGTGTATAGGATTAATTTTCTAAAACTGCCTGAATAGATATCCTAAGCTGCTGAGGAAGCAGAATGCAATTTCTCCAGTAGTCTGCTTCCTGTAGAGACCTCCTTCCTTTTATTAGCACCTAAGCACACTGGGACCTGTTGCCCTCTCTCAACTTTCCTCAGCAGAGAGATGCACTGTCCTGGCTTCCTCTCCTCTGGTTCACAAGGTATGTCAATACCGCTTCCCTATTGTGACACCCCAACACCCCAATATTCACCACTGTCATGTAATTAGGATATGTTTTGTACAACGTATGTCTTGAGAGGTATCATTCTAAAAGTCTTGATCTGCTAGACATTAATATCTCATTGGATTGTACGTGTTATTGTCATATGTGAAGTTATGAAGTTTGGCTATGTATCTTCTACTGAAACATGCTGTGAGGTTCAAAACACCCACAAGCAGCCTTTCAGGAACAACAGTGAAAAGGCCAAACAATGTTAATGGCTTATTGAGGAAATGCACACAAGCACAAGGATTACCCCAGTAACTGTGTATAACAGAAACCTCTTAGACATAGCACTACATAATGGGAACTATTTGACCCAGGTCACAGCAAAAGAGCTTTCCAGCAAGTAGGAAGAAGTTATAAAAGAGGACAATGACTTCATGAGGGCACCTCACTCTCCCTGCAAGAACACATCTGGAAACAAATATGGGGCAAGGACTAAACTGTGGGAAGTGATGGTCCCAGGCTAGAAGGATTTTTATCCTTTGTATGAAAACCCAGGAAAGCCAAGGCAACTGCCAGCCTATTTATCACTCAGGGTCAGAATTTGCTAATGTATATCCTACTTGTCTAATGTGTTAAGATCAGCTTGCGGTTTTTGTTTATTTTCTAAGGTAGCAGTTCTCAAACTTCATTGCACCCCCTTCTGACAACAAAAATTACTACATGACCCCAGGAGGGGGGACTGAAGACCAAGCCCTGCCAGCCGAGCCCCACCACGCCAGGTGTCGGGGCCAAAGCTGAAGCCCAAGGGCTTCTGCCTTGGGTGGGGGGCATGTAACCTGAGCCCTGGGCAGTGGGGCTTGGGCTTCAACCCTAGGCGGTGGGGCTTGGGCTTTGGCTTCAGACTTGCTGGGGCACGGGCCCAACACCAGCCCTGGCAACCCCATTAAAATGAGGTCGTGGCCCACTTTGGGTTCCTGACCCACAATTTGAGAACCCCTGTACTAAGGTAATCTGCTTTGATACATTTGCTGTCCCTTATAATCATTTAAAATCTATCCTTTGTATTTAATAAACTTGATTTGTTTTTCTAAACCACTTTGTGAAATTCATAACTGGGGCAAAAAGCTGTGCATATCTTCTTCCACATTGAGGGAGGGAGCGAATTTCATGAGCTTATGCTCTACAGTTTTCTGTGCAGTGCAAGACAATACAATTTTGGGTTTGCACCCCAAAGGGGGTGTGCATTTGAGTGATGGGCAATTCCCTAGCTGATTCTTCACATTCAAAGCTGATTTCAGTGTCTGTCTTTCTGCAGCTGGGTGTGTGCTAGAGGAGGCTTAAGGGCCTGGCTCAGCAAGACAGGGTGAGGGAGCCTTGGCTGGTGGAACAGGCAGGCTCAGTGGTACCCTAGTACATAAGGTGGCACCCTGGAGTGGGGGTAACCCATCACATCTATATTAGACAAATTTAGGAAGTGTACATGAACAAGAAGGCCAACTCTAGGGATCTACAGAGTATGTAGTATTTGTCACAGTATCCCAGATGGCTTAGTAATATCAAGATTGCAAATCTGGTTTGGCACACAATGATCTGTAAAAACACCACCTTTTCTCCATGTCTCTCCTTAAAACTCATCTCACTGTAATGCACACAGAAAAGTGCTATCTTCTAATGGTTCGGCAGGTGAAAAGTTATGCTAGAGTATGAATTGTGCACACAACCAGTCTATTCCAACACATTAGTTTTGTTTAGAACAGGGGAATTCTAGTTATTTTAGTCTCTAATCAGGTCATTTCTATTTCTGAGTTTGAAACTGTCGTGTGACTGAAATATTTTCTTCAGCCTGTGGTAGGATGGCAGATCAGGCAGAAGTATCAAGGCAAGTGAACTGTTGTATGCTGTCTGACTTAGAAGAAAACTGAGACAATTTCTCCAGAAATGGGAGTAATTGAACTCTGGAGGAGGAGGAACCCTTTTGGCAAGGCATTACTAGGGCTCCTAGTGGAAAACATTGTGTCTATGAAGCAGAGGGACAGCAGAAACTTAGTCACTCTTCAGCCTTTAATACTCACACACCAATAATAAATCTTATAAACACAAGGCCAAATTCTAGGGGGTGATTTGGCCCCTATCCACTGACAATGTGAACACACCTAGCTGGGAAGTCCCCATCTGCCATAGGTGGCTCCTACACCATCCACTCACTGAAGCACTTGGGTTGAGAGATGGGGAAGGGTTGGGGCCACACTGCAGTCCCTGACAGGAAGGCAGTCCATTCTGTTGGTCATTAATGCTGGTATAGTTTAGAGCAGTCTCGGGGCCACCCTGGAGTGCACTGTGAGCAGGACCAGCATTGAATGGGCCCCAGAATCAAGGCACTCCAAAGGGTTCTTTTGCAGCCCTCTCTTCACCTGACCCCAGCAGAATCTCGATCATACTATCTATCTGCTCATGGCATCATAGACACTGCACAAAAACACACACAGCATTACGAGATGCAGATTAATGAATTTTTACAAAAAGAAAAACAGATAAAACAATTAAAATCACAATGCCGTGGGAAAGCTCATACAAATCACAAGGGACTGTGGAGGGCTGATCACATGTCAGCTTGTGAATAATACTCAGGAGACGATAATCTTTAGATAAACCAGATGGTTAGCCAGCAAACCAGATGGTTTTATTTATGCAGACAAAGTTCACATTAAATGAGCTGGTTCGCTTTTTTAAAAAACAGGTTTCACACACACAAATTAAAGTAAAAATAATGACATGAGATGAACTAGAATATTCATACATTTTAAAACATTGTGGATATTGCAATGGAACTATCATCATATCATCCTAGGCTGTTCTTCACATACTTTTTTTTAAAAAAAGTATTTATATTACAGTGGCAGCCATAGGCTCCAGTCAAGACTGTGGTGCCATTTTGTTGCTTGCTATAAAATTGTATAGGAAGATACAGTCCCTGTTCTGAAGAGTGTACAGTCAGGAAAACAACATGTATCAAGCAAGCTTAACAAATCATGGAAGAGAAAAGAGGATGAGGGTAACAGTAATAAGACTTGTTTCCATAGCAGGGCCGGCTCCAGGCACCAGCATTCCAAGCAGGTGCTTGGGGCAGCAGTCTGCAAGGGGCAGCAGTCCATGTGTTTTTGCTCACAAGCAACGCCAGCCCTGTTCCATAGGTTAGCAATTAAGCTCTCTTCCTCTTCAAAATGAGTTCAACAACCAGTCTAGTGCAGAGCTCTTCTCTTCAGACCCCAGTAGAATTCTAGTTTTGCTGAAATTACATCTCATCCATTTTCTAGTTGTCCTGTTACTCACTTTATAACACAGATCCTTAAGAATCATGACTCCTCATCAGAGAATAGAGATAAAGAAATTTAAAGCAGACAGAACTACAACCCTCAAAAATCTCTATTCTCTTAATGGCAGCAACAGTGACAAGCTAGCAATAACCTTGAAGAAGCAGTCTCATTTTTTTCCTTGGAAACTATTATGCCTGCAAAATAAATAGGTCAGAAATTATGGATCCATTATGGTGTCTTAGAAAACAGGACAAAGGGCAAACACGCATTTTTAGGTCAAGATGAGTTATTTCAATTGAACGAGAACAACAACAATGAACAAACGTAAAATCTCCATGAGAAAGAATACAACAACTGAAAAAAACCTGCTACAAAAAAGGACAGCAATGCCAAATGACAGCTTCCCCTGCAGACAGGGAGATGTGGCGACATTTGAAGGTGCAACACAAATAGAATGACGTTTCCTTTCAGTAACATTACTACATATACGATTGAACTGGTGGGGTGGGGAGTAGTAGTACTCTCCCAAACTCTGCTTACATGAGATGCCATTATGGGACTTTTCGTAGTGAAATGTGCATACACTCAAAATGTGATCCAGAATGGTGTGGGGGGGGTGTTGCATGGTTTCCCTTCCATAGAACTCAGATGCAGTCCTGGGCTCTGTTAAGTCACACTGATTTTAATAGGATCTTAAGTGGCTGAATACCTTTAAAAATCTGCCCCTCTGAGCTATTTGAAGGATGTTATGGGGTTTACAGACTGCACACTAAACCAGAGCAAGGCATGGGACAGTACTGAGCTAGGGAAGCCCTGGCCCTCAGCAGCTGCAGGGCTTGCACCAGATGCAGGGACAGTTTAAAAGGACATTGGTAGTCTGGGAAAAGAGTTTCAGGTTGCACCAGGAAAAAAGGCTGATGTTTGGAACCATGGGCTGAGTGACTGCAGCACTGATAGGCCACTCCAAGTGCAGTGATTCATGTTTCCACACTCATGCCCCTTTTTTGGATTTGGGAATCCATGAGAGGACCTGAACAAGGGGACATCGTTACTCTGGCAGATGAAGCTGAGTGTGACCGCACCCCAACTGGAGGCACCACGGGGCAGAGTATAACATGGGGTGGACCAATGAGTGGTCCAGACACTGCAACACCTTCTTTAGGGTCTGCAATGGAATGCCAGACTTATACTGTTCAGCCACTAGATGAAACTATGTGTAAAATACCTTATTTAAACAAACCTCACCCATACCTGGCAGAGCACTACAGGATCTTATGATGAACACAGCTGGTGTATATAAGCAAGTTCTGTAGCTACTCCATAAGTCATGCAGAGGAATATGACAGGGAGCAGCTGCTGGGCTCAAGCTTGAGCACCAGAAATGATGCCATTTACCAAGAAATAGCAGACAAGCTGGACGCACTGGGGATTCAACAGACTGGAGACCAGTGCAGGGAGCAGATTAAGTGGCTCAGCAGTGATTCCTTGAAAACCAGGGACTAGAACCATACCCCTGGGAAAGCTCCATCATCCTGCCTCTAGTACAAGGACTTTGACAGGGTGCTGGGTACTGTACTAATCACTGATTCCCCAAGTGATTCACACTTGCTGGTCAGAAGGGGACCACCTTCTGACCAGCAAGTGCTGGATTAGGCTAGTGAAGTGACTCTGGTGCTCACATCAGTGCCCAAGGAGGCTTTACAACCAGAGCAGCTGCAGCACGCCCTGGGTCCATACTTGGAAGAGCTGTTTGATGACTCCCCAGAGGAGCAGCCCTGCCACGGAATCAGCAGCAGAAACAGAAGAGGCAGAAGTAGTGCTGGAGCCTGGGAAGTGTTTTGCTCCAGGTTTGTTATTATCGATATACAGATGGGCGGGATTTCCAGTTTATAGCCCAATTCAATTTTAACTACAAGCCGCAGATAGCAACATGTATCTGCTAATGGTGGAATGTACACTAGCGTGTTGGCGTTATACCCGCACATACACCCCATGGAATTACTAATGGAGACCAGGAAGCACTAACAACAGCCAAACAACCATTTAACATTAAATTTTTACTAGATACTCACACATTCTTACAAAGAGATGCTGCAGTGTTAAACCTAAAAAACGAAGAACCTTATATTGCCTTCCCTTTTAGTAAGCCACACCGTACAAATCAGCAAAGCCACAGCATTACAAGCTGCCTGTAAACAGGAAACTGTAAGGTGGGGAGAAACGTACTGCATCGGTAAAAAAAAAAAGTCAATGTCAAAAATATGGCAGGGGGTTTGTTTGCAGTTCTTTGAGAGTTTGTATTATCATATGTGTTTGCATGTCATCCACAGGGGATGTAGTCAGAGCAGACTGTATGGTAAGCTGTCGGGAGGCAGTAATCCATGTAGATATCCTATTGATTCCCCATGAATTTTGACTCCGTCCTGGGTGCTGATAGTTTCAACCTTCTCCCATAGTAGGAACATCAGATAGGTAGTCACAAGTCAGAGAAGGGTATTTTTTCAAGGCCCTGCTCTATAGGACACCAGCCCGCTCCACTCGTAGATGTGTTGCTCAGTCACTATAAGCTTGAATATCTTTGTGATATTGTAACAGAGTGCACAAAGTTAACAGGTGAGCCTGCACTCTGATCACTCTGACACTCGTTGTTGTCCCTGCAGAAAGCTGATTGGGTAATTAAAGGTGATTAGCTGATTAGGCTAGGTGAGCTAATGAGCCAATTAGCCCTTCAGCTCAAGACTGATAAAGAGGTGCAGGAAGCAAGTACAAGAAGAGAGAGAAAGAGGAACAGGCCTAGCTGAGCCCAGTCTCACAGAGGCCTCAGGGAAGGGAGAGCTCTGTTGCTTTCAGGTGCTGAGGGGAGGGCTGATAGCACAGTGGATATTGTAAATAGTACTGTTCCATGAGACTGTGAAGGTGTAGGTGGAGGGACCTCAAATAAACTGCACAGTGAATACAGAGCCACTGGAGCCTGAGCCAGTTTCTGTGATGCTAGAAGGTAGGAGCAGACCGCATCCTGCTATAGGCATATTGCTGACTTGCCACCAGTAGCTTGGAACAGATTGTCCCTTTGCCATTTGTGAAACTCTAGGATTTTTATGTCCTCCAGAATGTGGAATGCCTGAAGGGACTGAGAAACCTTAAGCAGTAAACCATGCCTGCCTCAGTCTTCTTATTCTGTTAACTCATTTGTGTCCATGGAGCTTTTGCGAACCGGAGTGTTCCTCTGGGAATATAATGGAGATAAGTTTTACAAAGTATCATTTTTTGCCCTGGAGGATGCACTAAACCTTTTTGAAGTGCTGAGACAATAATATATTGTTTGTTACCTGCTTTCAGTCCCTTCCATCTCTGTAGGCCCTTCCGTCTCTGCAGCCTAGCCATAGTCCAGCAAGAGCCTGGGATTTCAAACTGTTACAAAGCGGTCAAAGAGGAAGCATTTCTATGATGAACTTATGGTAGACATATTGGACTGGGCCAACAAGCAAATACAGTACCTAAGGGACAAAGATTCACACCAAGTGGAAAAGACAGACAGGCAGCAGTGTGCAAGGAGAGGAATGCAACACATGAGGAGAGATGTGCAGCACAGTTTCTGGAGCTGGAACATTGCTCGAGGAAGGAAGCAGAGCACAGCAGAAAGACATGAGTTGTATAAGGGGCCTACCATCAGTCAAACATAGGCCCCTCTCCTAACTCCTCAGGCCCCATCCCCTAACCCCTCAGGCCTCAACCCCAGGGATATTACATCCCGGGTCAAGGCAGACACATGTCTGGAAGCAAACGGCATCATGTGACCACTCTAAGAACTCTTACTACCTCCCTCTACCAATCAGGATGGGTTTTGCTCCCCCCTCGTAGGACCGCCCCAAGAGGAAATTTGATCAATCGGGGGAGTTCCAGGCAGGTGATCCATCTGGAAGTGGGTCATGTGACCCCTCTAAGAACTCCGCCCACTGCCCTCTACCAATCAGGATGGTTTCCAGCCACAGAGGACCTCTCGGAGAGTAGATTTAACCAATAAGGGGGGAGTTCCGGGGCAGAGTGACCTGCCCAGAAGTGGGTCATGTGACCCCAACCATCGCCCTCTACCAGTCAGGATGTGTTTGTGCTTAATATTGTTTAATTAAAAAAAGGGGGGGTAGTTAAACACACCAAACCAACAATTTGCAACAAAATCCTTTTCAAGAAACCCACCTCTGTCTTGCACAGAATAACCTCTCCACACACAGTAGTTTTAAACACTCCCAACCAACAGTTTGCAACAAAATACTTTTCAATAAACCCAAGTGCATTTAAAAGCCAGTTGCAGAAATTTACCCTCCACCACAGGATAAAGGGATGCTGGCACATGGTTATTCTGTTTTTCCACATGTGTATTTGGGCCTTTGGGTTAAAGAACAAGCAAAATTGTAGTTAGTATTATTCCCTAAAGGCATCAAACCCCTATACAACCTCTTTAATATCTGGGTTTTTTATTAAACAGTATTAAGCACAACTATAGTTAAAAATAGTGTTTTACCTTGCCCTGGTCAAACACAACTTGAAGTTTCTGTTTCCATGCTAAACAGATCACACTGAAATAAAGACATATATCATTCTTAGTAAGGACAGTATGGACAACAAATAATAATATATACTCTCAGAGTTAAAAAACAAGCAACATACCTAGTCTTGCAGTCCAGCAGCTGTTCTGTTCAAGATAAAAAAAGGACAGTCTCCAGAAAGCTGAGGGTTTATATACCATTCTAACTCTTTGTTTCAAACAAATTTCAAAGTCTGAAGATAGCAGGCTGATTTGATCACTACAGTTCTTAATTAATAGAGACTTAAGGATTTTAAGCACTCCTCCCCAAACATCCCCCTTTTGTGATCTGCAAAACTGGGATTTTTTTTTAAGTTAAAATATATTTTCCTGTTTCAATGAAAAAATAGAGTACCATAGGGCCTTCAAACAGTATAGACAACAATAGACACCATAGACAACAATCCTTAATATTACTGGAGCCTCCCCTGACTGTGGGGACCTTGCAGATATCAAGAAATGTCTTAGGGTTGTTTTTTTTTAAAAAAAAAAAAGCCCTGTTTCTTTCATGCTTAAAGTTTTGGTTTGTTTTGAAATAAAATGGATGGAGCACAACCATAGTAAACACTCTACAAATACCCATAGCTTTTAAATGTTTGATTCTTAGGGGTTTTTCCCATGACTTTAAAATGTTTGTGTTCTTACAGCAAATGCTTATTTTATAAAAGTATGGTGGAGGTTTGTGAACCCCTGAAACATTTCAGTTTTGGGTTAGACCAGGGGTTCCCAAACTAGGTTCATGGCTTGTTCAGGGTAAGCCCCGGGCAGATCGCAAGATCCTTTGTTTACCTGAGCGTCTGCAGGTACGGCCACTTGCAGCTCCCAGTGGCCACGCTTTGCCGTTCCTGGCCGACAGGAGCTGCGGGAAGTGGTGGCCCAGACCACGCCGCTTCCCACAGCTCCCATTGCCCGGAATGGCGAACCGCGGCCACTGAGAGCTGTGAGTGGCCATACCTATGAACACTCAGGTAAGCAAAATGTCTCACGGCCCACAGGGGTTTACCCTGAACCAGCTATGAACCAAGTTTGGGAACCTCTGGATTAGACCCTTGTTTATTTATGTAAATATATTATTTTAAACTTTTAATGACTTTGAGTTGCTAGAAAGACTGATCCATAGCAGTCAATGAATTCCTGAGGTTTTATTTAAACTCTCCAATAGTGTCTACAAACTCCTGAGGTTACGTTTAAATTGTCCAATAGCATTCTACAAACTCCTCGGTTATATTTAAATTGTCCAAAAGAATTCTACAAACTCCTGAGGTTGTATTTCATTTAGTATTAATCAGAGCTCACTATCCCCACGTACCCACCTCCCTTACTGTGGGTGTACACCTATCAGACTTAATTACTGATTACTAATACGTTTAACTCTGATGGAAACAAAGGTGGATAATCACATCTAGACTTACCGACTCAACAGATTCAATACAATCACCCTGGCTATTCAGTGGGGATGTGGTTAAACCATCAGTTCAACAGAGTGAGTCAGCTCTATTGTACTCAAACACATATCAAACATCCCTGTTTTATACATAATTTTGGAGCTTTTTTTTTTGCTTTATTTTAAATACATTTTTTATTTTTCCTCAGGATTCTACTACACGCATTTCAGCTTTTTGCTGTAAATGGGTCTCTTTACACAAAGACACAATAGCTGAGTTCTCACAATCTATTTTTTTTTTAATTTAAAAGACATACAGCCCTTGAAAACAAACCAGGATGCTCCATCAAAACTTTTATCTTACTTACGGGCCATACAGACCTTCTAACAGAAACACAGATAGTCACAAAGCCCTTTTCAATAGATATTTTTATTTACAAACTACCAAGTTTTATATCAGATTTTTGTCCCCTCACCATTCTCTAACTTAATCCTTTTAGCTTTCTTACAAATACTCTTTTTCCTAAGCAGGGTTTTGTAACCTTTTGTGCGGACCATATGGTCAATATAACGCTCTAAGCAGGCATTCTCCGGTTTGGTCATTTTGTTTAAAATACTGTCAGGGTCTCGACCAAATTATACACCATTTACCAACGTCACCCCTTGTGCTAAATGTTCTTGAGTTAAGCACAGACATTGCATAGCATAACCTATGGCAATAACAGCATTTAATAAACTTTCCAAACACAGTTCAGCACACAGGTCCCGGAGCTTGCAGTTTATATCCTCTGAAGTCCAAGTCACACAGTCCTGGTGCCGTTGGCCTGACACGTCTATAACATGGCCCTCACAATCTTTGAAAAGCTTTTCCCTAAGACAGTGATTAAGGACAGCATAAACAGCAACACGTACAATAGTTCGCACGACTTTTTTACCCTCAAAACATGGCACTGGCTCAGTTAGTTCCATGCCACCCTCCTCCTTAACTCCATAAATCCATCATCCTCGGACTCCTTGTCAATGATTTGTACTGGCGTTGAGCAAAAACAAGGCAGGCCTGGTTCATCTTCACTGTCTGAAGCAACACTGTCCGGGGACTCCAGGGCCTCTGGAAAGGCATTGTCGAGCTGTCGAGAGATTTTCAGAAGCAAAACAGCTATAAGGCCCCACCGCTTGTTTTTAAAAATTTAAGCAAATCCCCAGTTTGGTTCCTACCCTATTACATCCCATCCTCGACCATCACTTCTTAATCATTCATTTACCTGAGTGATGTCTTTTCTGTTCACCTATCCAACGGTGATCCTCATGAGCCACGTTCGCCTTCCTCCATAGAGGTGGAAAATGAGAGGTCATCACACTCGTCAGTCTGCCCTATGAGCGTTTGGGTGTTGGGGTCAGGTTCTGGCATATCCATCAAGGACCAAAGGACTCCCCATGGTTGCTCCTTCCTCCTCCTCGGAACTGTTGCTGATGGTGAGCTTCCTCCATGAAGGCTCTTGGAGCTAAAACAAAGTCCAAAGTTCTCACTGGGGTGGCGAAGAAGTCCATGTTTCTTCTCAGCCTTTCCATGATTTCTATAACATAGGTTCTTGGAACGAAATGGCATCTTCTGCGTAGCTCTGGGACTTGCCGGGGCTGTGCTGCACTCTGATTGGTATAGGGAAGTAGGAGGAGATCTTAGAGGGGTCACATGGCCCTCTTCTGGGTGAGTCACCCCACCCTGGAACTCCTCCCTGATTGGTCAAATCCACTCTTTGTGAGGTTCTCTGTGGCCAAACCCCATCATGATTGGTAGATGGCGGTGGGAAGAGTTCTTAGAGAGGTCATATGACACCTTTTGCTTCCAGTCATGTGTCCACCTTGACCCCAGATGTAATATCCCTGATTTCTGTTGCCAGTGTGTTCCCACTGTGATAGATGCACTTTCTGGCTGTGTGGCTCAGCAATCCATTACTGTCATGGAAGGTTCATTTAGTGGCAGAAAATGCTCACCTTTGGATTCAAAGAGTGTAAAGAGCACAACAAACCACAATAATGCAGACAACATTGACGACACTGGAATCCAAACATGTGAACAGCACTAGCAGGATTTCAATCTAAATGCACATTTAAACCACCATCTTAGACTTACTGAGAGTCTTTTGCAAGGGCCTCTTATCATGATATGGTTTCATAAGTGAAAGAAGGAGGAGGTATGCTGAGTCCTCTAGAATAACAGTAGGGACAGTTAATCCATTTATGACAATGGCATTTGGTGGGAATAGTGTCCTGGCCCGTCCATGAAGGCAGATTCCCAATCAACAGAAAAACCAAGCCTCACAAATGTTTCCAGTGCAGCCCACATTGGCATCCATAAATCAGCCTCTGTGGTCCACATGGGCCTGCATAACAGTGTAGTTTGCGGTTTATGTTTTTGTGTTTCTTGAGGAAGACAAACTATGGGCACATGAGTCCCATCAATGTCCCTGATGCAGTTTGGAAACCCCGTTCTCTAAAAACCTGCAATTACTTCAGGGATATTTTTATGTCCACCACCTTTGGGTAAAATCACATGCTTTATTGCCTCAGAAACCTCACCCTTGACTTTACCAACAGTTGACTTTCCACCACCAAAGTGATTAGCAATGGACTTGGAGAGGTCTGGGGTAGCTAGGTTCCAGATGATTGACTACATGTGCTGTGATGCTAGAGGATCAGGGCAAGGTGCTCAGAAAACTACATTTCTGGAGCTTTCTTCATGTGAAAGTTCTAGAGCCGTTCCCAGATACCCCAAGTCCTCATGATGATGTGATCCCACCAGTCTGTGCTTGTAGCCTTGCTCCATAAATGCTGGTTTACAACGGGGGCATCAGAAGCTATACCAAGAATTGTGCGTAGCATCAGACAGTTCAAGTCTGCTAGGTCTGTATTCTCCTCCTTAGACAGGTGCCTTCGCTAGGTCAGAAAATGCCACCAAAATGTCCACCAGCATCTCCTGGATGCTCTGCCTGGTTCATGGAACAGGAGTGAAAGCCCAAGCAGCCTTCTTCAAACTTCTTCAAAATGATGACCCCTCCGTGTTGCTGGCTACAGTTGCCTGGAACGTGCAGACCTAAAAGACAGCTTGGCAGGATGTGTTGGCAGGCTGCAACAACTTCCTGTAAAGTGCTGCGGGATAGACAGTTAAGTTTTACCACAGTGCATGTGACAAAGGGCTAGAGCAGCTACAGCAGGGGAGGGCCCTAGGCATAGGCTAGTTTGACTCAGGTCTATGTAGCACAATGTGGATGCGTGAGCACAGCTGTGAGATATGGATCCAGACATTCTAAACCTGTGGTCAATAGTTACTGTGGATGCTCAAGTCTGAGCTTAAAAAGAACAAGCCTGTGAGCTCAAGTCCCACAACCCCTGCGCTTCCATTACAGTGTAGACATACCCTTAGAAAGTTTATTTTAATTTATACATACATGTTATATATAAATACTTTTCAGTTCCTCTTCTATATTTCTGTCAAGACTGTTACTCTAGCAAATATTTGTATGTCAGCAGTTATGTTTTGTTAATTTAAAATAGTAAATAAAAAGCAGTTGGTCAGCTTCTTTGGGAAAAAAAAAGCTAGCCACTTCTATTTAGGCGCCTGTTTAAAGATCATTATTATTTATTTGCATTACAGTAATGTCTAGATGTTCCAACCATCACTGGAGGGCCTCACAGTGCTAGGCACTCTACAGACACCCATTAAGAGTGGGAGAGGGATAGCTCAGTGGTTTGAGCATTGGCCTGGGTTGCATGTTCAATCTTTGAGGGGGCCACTTAGGGATCTAGGGCAAAAATCTGTCCAGGAATTGGTCCTGCTTTGAGCAGGGGGTGGACTAGATGACCTTCTGAGGTCCCTTCCAACACTGATGCTCTATGAGATAGTCCCACCCCAAGACAGTCAAGGCACAGGAGGGGAAGTGAACACACAGATTTGTCAAATTAGTTGCTTAAGGTTACACCACAGGTCAATAGCAGAGATGGGAACAAAACTCAGGTAATCTAAGTCCCATTTCAAGGCTGTATCCCCTGGCCCACTGTAAGATGGTGGGGCTAGGGCAGCCTACCTAGTGGGTGGAGCAAGCCTTTGCCTGGTGGTTGTGGCAGCGGTTCAGAGTAATAGTGAGCATGATTCCAGGAATCAGGTACTAGTTTGAGGTGAAGCCGGAGACAGGATTGAGAAGCCAAGCTAAAAGTGGGGGCATGAGTCAGAATCAGGGGAGGGAGTCACTGAGTAAAGTGAAGCTGGCTGGAGCAGCAAGCAGAAGTGACAGGAGGGAAAGCACAACTGCAGGCAGTGTACCACACTGAGCAGCTGCTGCAAAGCTCATGTAGCTGGCTGCTGGTTCCCCTGCCCAATCAAGAAGCCCAATCATTTGGCACAGCTGAGCTTGCTGGGTTGCCTAGAGACCAGACTGGGAGCCAGCAGTCCACCCTGTAGGACCCTAAATCCTGGTTTCTCAGGGCATCGTTGATGAAATTCCTGTGATGGGCAGGGGCATGGATGTTTTCTATGAGATCTGAGGATGCTCATCTGGACCATACCTCTTCCAGTGTACTAAGTATTGGAACTTATCCCTGACCTATCAGGAGATGAGGATTTGATGGACCTCATACTGTTCCTGGGCCATTGTAGGGATAGTGGTGGATCTATCCACCCAGGGAAGGGCTGACTGAGACAGTGTGGATACTGAGGGATTCTGGGAGCTGGAGTTTGAAAGTCACCGGATTTATCTTCTGGGTGATCTAAATGGGGCTCAGATACTTGTGTTCAAGCTTGGAAGAGGGATAGGATGATTTCAAGTTCTGGGTGGATAGCCATACCTTATTTCCTATGTTTAAGTCCAGGGCAACTTGCCAATGTCAATCAGCATAGCTCTTATATGACTCTTTGACAGTGACCAAATGCTTTGAGCTCCTGATGAATTCATCAGAGATGAAGGACCAAGTCTGTTGCTGCCAGAATGGAAGGACCTTCTGATAGCTCAGCACAAAATTAGTGATGAAAAATTAAGTTATTGAAGAATGGACTTTGCTGGGTAAAGGCATGAGTTGCGTTACTGTAAGCAAATTCAGTCAAAAATAATGAGAACCCAGTGAACTTGGTGAAAATTCACAAAATAGCAGACGTACGGTTCCATTGTCTGGTTGACCCTTTCCGTCTGGCAGTCAGTCTGAAGGTAGTAGGCAATTGAGAGGAGGCACTCGGTCCAAAAAGGCAGAGGAATTTCTGCCTAAACTGGGAGACAAATTGGGTACCCTGATCAGAAATGATCAGACCTGGCATGCTGTGATACCGGAAGATGTGTTCCAAGAAGAACTGTGCATTTTCACGGGCTGATGGAAGGGTACCACAAGGGATGAAATGGGCCATTTTCATCAGAAGGTCCACCACTATCAGGACCACCAAGTACTCATTGTAGAGCTACTCCCAAGAAGTCCACTGAGAGGATAGATTGAGGGTGTGAAGGCATGGGAAAGGGTTGGAGAAGGCCTACAGGTCTTGTGCATGGTGTTTTAGTGTGGGTGCATAGGTGACTCATCCGAACATAGTCCTTGACATCTTTTCATAAGGTTGGCCACCAGAGATACTTGGAAATCAGATTCCTGGTCTTGAACTGGCCAAAATGTCCTTTCATGGGGAACTCATGGCACATCATCCATACTTGGATTCCAGGGTCTCCTTCAGGAATGTAAGAGGAGGCCATTCTGTAGATGGAAGCTTGATCCTAAATAGGCAGTAGAGTTTTCCAGGGACTGCCAGGTTGCAGTCTGCTTTCCAGACATCTGTTTGAGGCACCAGAGTGCAGATGGTGGTCATCAGATGGCCTTCTTTCTTCCCTCCAATGAAGTGAGAGGATTTGATAACAATGGTAAGATCTTCCTCCTCAACTTCATGGAGTTCATCCCTGTATATGCCTTCTGTTTATTGAACACCCTAGTAAACTCCAGGTATTTGACAAGAAACTTATGTGTGGCTGGACCCACTGCTTGCCTTTCTGGGAGCCTTGGGGGTTGGAGCATACCACAGAGCACAGTCAACCATGAACAGAGACTCGGGAGGCATTTTCACTGGCACTGCAGGGAGCAGAAGAGCACTGTATTTGATTGCCAGATGATTCTGGGGTTGTGGGTGTCAAGGATGATTGGCAAATGCAGGACATAGATCACCCCGAAATGCTTGATTTTCTGGTGGCCACCACTGGTCTGATATGTGATGGACCCCAAAGAGAAGGGTGATGTATGAATGATCTAAAGGCGCTCAGGGGAGAGGATAGGAATCCAATGACCCTTGACAAATTCTTGGAGCAGCAGAGCAGCTCACTGTGGGACAGAATGGAGTACTGACCCAGCCTTGTCCATATCTGGCATTTCCCGATATGGAGGGCCATCGGTCCTTGGCCAGGCAACCCACTGCAAAAATCCCCAGATTTCCCACAGTACAGGCAGAGTCCTAGAGCCTGGCACAATCTCTTTTCATTGTTGGAGACCCAGGGGTCACATTTGGTCGATCTGCATCAGATCAGGGTCCAATAGATTTCCTAGAGTCATAACAGACAGAAGGGTCTGGTTCCACAAGGGCTGAGTGATGCATTCCATAAGCTAGTCATCAATCCTAATGCACAGATCAATCAGGGTCCCAAGCCTGGGCAGGGGTTCCAACTGAGCTAATTTGTCCTTAAAAGGGTCACTGAGTCTTTGCCAGAAATAATGTATTTTTGACATCTCATTTCAGCAGGTATCAGCAGCCAGCTGCATATTTGATGATGGGTCGGTACCCCTGCCAGAGAACTTGGAGCACAGCTTCTGCAGTGCACTATCTGTTCAGGCAATGGCATGCATTTTTGATTACTCTAACATTCCTCAACCATTTAAGAAGAGGGCTAGATGCCTCCAATAGTGGGGAAGCCAATGCCAGGGAGTCTCTGGTAAGCAGCCTAATCACAAGTCCTACTTGGGACTGGTCTATGGAGTATGAAAGCAGTCACAGAATGAATAGCAGACAACATTGATTCAAGAACCCACAGAATATGGCATGGACATTGGACTTGTCCAGTATGGAGACCACGGGCTTGTGGACAGAAGGTGCGAGGCTCAGGGGGCTGTAGCCACTGCCTGGGCTTGTACCTGGATCTTGAGGGTAGCATTCCAATCTTGTACTGTGGCATCCTGTGCCTGCATTTCATGGGCTTGCACCTGGGCCTGCAGGACTGCATTCTGATCTCAAAGTGCAACAACCTAGGTCTGCATTTCCTGCAAGGCTGCAACTAAGTCCACAAGGGTGAGCAGAGCTCCTGCTGAGGTCATTTCAGGAGGGACCTCCATGTCATTAGGCCCATGCCTTCCCTACACTTGGTATTTTAGGGCTGCTCAAACTGTAGGTTGTCAGGGCATAGTTGGTCTACCCAATGGACCTGGGCCTTGCCTGGTAGTTGTGGCAACAGTTTGAAATAATGGCGAGTGTAAATTCAGGAGTCAGGTACAGGTCCAAGGGTAAGCAGGAGTCAGAGTGGAGGAACCAAGACAAAAGGTCAGAACTGGATACAGGATAGAGAACACCAAGCCAAAGGGTAAGCCAAAATCAGGGTTGAGACGCCGAGCCAAAGGTGGGAGTCTGAGTCAGAATCAGGACTTGGAGGCAAGGAGTAGACTGAAGTGGACAGGAATCAAGGCTAAAGCAGAGGTGGAGTAAGGGCTGAAAATAGTCTGGAGCAAGTAGTTGGAATCAGAAGCTGGAGCAGGAAGCCACAGCTGCAGCCTGGTAGGAGTTGAGCAGCTGCTGTGCTGCAGCCACTGGAATACTCAAGTAGCAAGCTGGCTCCCATGCCCAATCAGGAAGCACAGTCATTTAGCAAAGGTCTATTGCACCCTGCTGAGTTTGCTGGGTTGCCTAGCGACCTGGCTGGGAGCCAGCTGTGCTCCTGCAACCCCATTGCCTCTCAAAGTGTAGACACCTAAATTTGAAAATGGTGACCAGTTTATATTGCTTTTTGTTGATTTTTCCCGTAATACTCTTTTAAAATCCTCTTGTTGCAGAATACTAGCCAATATGGCTTCACCATCTTCTTGCCACTACTGAATTCAGCACAATTTTAAGAGAGGTTTTAGTTAACTTTCACATTCTCTGCTGTTAGTCTTCCTTGCTGTAATTGGAACAAGAAGTGTAGATTATTTCTTTTAAATAATCTCAGAACTTTCTCTACTAGATTACATAAAATTTAAGGTATATCAAACTCTGTGCTTAGATTGCTTGTGCTCCTGCATTTTACATTTTCCTGTAAAAATGTAATGGTTAGGCCAGCTTCGCTGGTGTGGTCCTTTGTGGCACTATAGCCATGCCAAGCAGCTGTAAACCTGGTTTAATTGGCCAGTTGAACTGGGTATCTGGGTGCTCTACAGTGGTAAAAGGCAGCCAAAATGGACCATGGAATCTGGCCTATTAGCTGAAAAAACTGAGTATGCTCAAGTATCCTTTAATTTTTATTTACTATCTTTAATTAAAGACATGTATAATTACTGATACTATAAGCTACTTGCTAAAACAATAGCCATGAGAGAAACCTAGAGATGGAAGTTTAGGGGAGTTCAGTGTGTTGGGGGGAAAAGAAATCAAGCTACTTTTATGTAGGTGTCTAACTTTGAATTTTTTCCCTGAAGTATTTTGTGGCCTGTGTGGTGAGTTGTACTCATCTCTTGAGGATCCCTTGTCATCCAGTTATAGTTTTACCCTTCTCTTGAGCTACCATTGCCCCCATGGGTCTTCTGGGACTTGGCCTTGTGGCATGGGTCACACACTCCAAAACCTTTTCTGGTGTATAACAAACTCAAAAGATAGAAACAGTTCCTTACACTCCAGGACCAATTATAAACAAAATAGCATCTTACACTATTTGGGTTAAATTCCCTCTCTCCAATTGAATCAACAGGGCTCTTTCTTAGCCATTGCCCCTGGTTCCTCTATCTGCAGCTTAAGGAGCATCCCTCCTCGCTCTTATAGCTCCAGCTCAGAACTGACTTGCTTGCTGACAGCAAGCAGCTCCTTTTATTTTGGCTTATGGGCCTTGATTGGCTGTTGTTGGTCCCCTGCCCTTCTGGCTGCTAGAGGACTAGATCTTGCTGATATTCAAAATGGCTTCTCTTTTCTTCACAGATGAGTTTCCTGAAGAGTGCAGCTGAGCAGTGGAGCCATCAGTAGGGGGCCACCAAGGCCTAGTTCTCCCCCCCCATCCCATCACAGTTTCTCTCTTTGAAATGTAGATCTTATTTTATACCAATGTAACTCCATTGAAGTCAATGACTTTGAGGCATGAGGGCCTGATTCTGATCTCACAGCAACTCCACTGATTTCAGTGAAGTTGCTGAAAGATCAGAATCAGGCTTTTAAGTGAATCTTGAACCAAGCCCCTCTGAAGTGAATGGGTCAATAGACAGTTGCACAGAGCTACATATAAAATCAGGCTTTAGTCTTCAATAACATTGTTGACATAAGCCTTGGGTTTGCTTCAAATAAGCCCATTGTAAAAGGAAGTTTCATGAGGATCTTGATCCTAAGTGTCTCATTCAGAGGTTGTTGCCAAGTCAGATATTTTCATAGCTTAAACAAAGAAAAAAACAAAAAAAACATGAGTTGGTTCCAGAACAAAAGTCGCAGATCTGAACACCTCCATGCTTCAGAAGAATTCTGATCTGGAACTGAACTTTGCAGCTGCCCTTTATATCTGAACCAAAACCATGGATCTGAATGCTACAAACTTTGAGAGAGTTTGGCTATAGATCCAAAGGTTGAATCAGGAGCCCATCTCTTAAAAAGTAGGCTGTGTAACCGGGTAGCAGTGTTTGTTTGAAACACCCCCGTCCCTTCTAGCTGGTGTTTATTCTAGCGGGAAAGGGCTAAATGGACTCTGCTGACTCACCAGGGCAGGAGGTTTTTTACTGCAAAGGAAGTGGGAGCTGCTTTCTAGAGACAGAAGGGATCTGGTTCTGGGGTGAGCAGTTCTGAGGTAGACACTGTAGGAGCCACCAGCCTGAAGAAAAGGTTCAGGATAGACTGTCTGGAGATTCTGTTTGTGTTTTTATGTTATTAATTTCTTTAACAAAACCAAACCCCAGGGAGGGGTGAATTTTTGAATCTGCAGGGTGAGGATTTTGTTTTAGAGCAAATTAGAGCGCCTGCACCCAAACTACTATTCTTCTGTGTTTATGTTAGAGTTAAAAAGCACTTGTTTTGTTTAAAAAAAAATGCACTTGTTTTGCTCTGACTCTGAGTATTGTAAATAACTGGGAAAGGTCCCTTTCAGCATTTTGTGGTTGCTTGCAGTCACCGCAGCTTCTTCCTATCCAAATAGCCATGCATTGTCAGAGTTGCAAGATGTGGAGACATACATTTACTGAGCAATTGTGGCTTCCTGCCGTGTCCAGTCAGCAAGTCAGAAAGCATTGGCAGGTGAGCTGTTTCTAAAGTGGTGATGGGAAGCTGTGGTCTCTCAGGGACAATGAAACTGAAAAACACCAGCAAATATTCTGAAAGCAGGAAAAGAAATATTTAACTCGATCATGTGCATTATCTGCTTTTTAACAGTTTGCAACTTGCCTGTGTACATGGCCAACTGTAACAGCTCTGAGGCAGCCATTACACTGTCAGTTAAATAATATGTATTTATGCAAACATACATAGAAATTTTAATATCAACTTTATGAAGCATGTTAAATGGAATTCCTATTAAATTCTTATTGGAGTAATTGTCAAATTAAACAGGAAGGTTTATTATGATCTGAGTGTAACCTGCTTGGCAGAATACTCCTCTTTACCAGCTTGCTAGAACATAAGAACAACCACTCTTGGTCAGAGCAGTGGTCCATCTAACCAATGCCAGGTGCTTCAGAAGGAATGAACAGAACAGGAAATCGAGTGATCCCATCCCCTCTTGTCCGTTGTCAGCTTCTGGAAGTCGGAGGTTAGGGTCACCCAGAGCATGGGGTTGCATCCCCTGGTCATCTTGGCTAATAGCCATTGATGGACTTATCCTCCATGAATTTATCGAATTCTTTTTTGAACCCACTTATACTTTTGGCCTTCACAACATCCCTTGGCAATGAGTTTCACAGGTTGACTATGCATTGGGTGAAGAAGTACTTCCTTTTATTTGTTATAAACCTGCTGCCTATTAATTTCATTGTGTGACCCCTGGCTCTTGTGTTATGTGAAGGAGTAAATAACACTTCCTTATTCACTGTCTCTACACCATTCATGACTTTATAGATTTCTGTTATATCTCCCCTTAGTCATCTCTTATCCAAGTTGAAAAGTCCCAATCTTTTTAATCTCTCCTCATATGGAAGCTGTTCCATACCCTTAATTATTTTTGTTGCTCATCTCTTGTACCTTTTCCAATTCTAATATATCTTTTTTTGACATGGGGAGACCAGAACTGCATGCCGTATCCAAGGTGTGGGCATACCATTGAGTTATATAGTAGCATTATGATATTTTCTGCCTTATTATGTATCCCTAATGGTTCCTAAAATTCTATTAGCTTTTCTGACTGCTGCCTCACATTGAGTGGATATTTTCAGAGAACTATCCACAATAACTCCAGGACTTCTTTCTTGTGTGGTAACAGCTAATTTAGATCCCATCATTTTGTATGTATAGTTGGGATTATTGTTTTCCAGGGTGCATTACTCTGCATTTATCAAAATTGAATTTCATCTGCCATTTTCTTGTCCAGTCATCTA
>NC_133769.1:77285889-77325363 GCF_003597395.2 Chelonoidis abingdonii | reverse complement strand
GAATTGGAAAAGGTTCAGAAAAGGGCAATACAAATGATTAGGGATATGAAATGGCTTCTGTATGAGGAGAGATTAATAAAACTGTGACTTTTCAGCTTGGAAAAGAGATGGCTAAGGGGAGGTATGATTATGGTCTGTCAAGGCTGAATCCCCACTCTGTTACTTTGAGTGCAGAGGGTGGGGGCCTATAAGGATTTTAAAAATTAATACTGGCCACTCCAGGCTGATATTAAACTCCCAAGGTTACAGCTTTTCTCTGATCTTGGCTTGGTAAACACTGCCACCACCTAAATGCAAAAAAATCAACCCTTTGGACCTAGGAAGGTGCACTTGGGAATTCCTCCCTGTGGGATATCCTCAGGCCCTTTCACTCACCCTCTGGGGAAGAGTTGAGAAAGAAAACAAAGGAAATTATCTGTTGCTACTAGCTAATCCAACAATATGCACAAACCTCTTAGAACACTAAAACTCCAATCCTGTTCTTAAAAAAGATTAATTTTATTAAAAACAAAAAGGAAGAAAATACATCTGGAACTTGGGCTTTTGCTATATTTTAAAAGAGCAATTCCAAAAATTAAGCACCCAAAATAGCTTTCTTGGGGGTTCAGCTTAAAGGTTACAGGCAAACAAAAGCATCTGGAGTTAGCACAGAGGAGATCCACAAGCCAAATAAAGAAATAAACCTGATCACATCTAGCTAAACATTCCTAATTTACTTACATATTTGGGAGGTTTCAAATACGTAATTCTAGGTATGATCTGATGAATTTTCATACCTGGTTCAAGCCTTACACAGCATTTCTGCTTATAGCATTGCTACTCCGTGTCTCCTCCAGTCCAGAGAACAACAAAGGGAAAGTTTCTTTCCCACTTTTAAAAAGTTCTACCTTCAAACTGGGTCTTTGGGTCAGCTGCCCACTCCTTTTCCTTTACCTGTGGGCTTGTTAACCCTTTGCAGGTGAAGGAAGCAGAGAACTGACACCAAGAGGGATTTTACAGCTAACTGGCTGGATGGATGTCCATAAGGGAGCTACCCTACACACACACTTCAGTTATCACAAAGTCTATAAAAATATGCCTGGTGTGGAGAAAGTAAATAAGGAAGTGTTATTTACTCCTCACAACACAAGAACTAGGGGTCACCAAATGAAATTAATAGGCAGTAGGTTTAAAACAAACAAAAGGAAGTATTTCTTCTCACAACGCACAGTCAACCTGTGGAACTTTTTGCCAGAGGAAATTGTGAAGGCCAAGACTATAACAGAGTTAAAAAAAGAACTAGATAAATTCATGGAGGATAGGTCCATCAATGGCTATTAGCCAGGACTGGAAGAGATGGTGTCCCCGGCGTCTGTTTGCCAGAAGCTGGGAATGAGCGACAGGGAATGGATCACTTGGTGATGACCTGTTCTGTTCATCCCCTCTGGAGCACCTGGCATTGGCCACTGTTGGAAGACAGGATACTGGGCTAGATGGACCTTTGACCTGACCCAGTATGGCCATTCTAATATTCTTATGATGGAGTAAAAATAAATAATATCCAACAACATGAATAGGTCTTGCACAGGTCAGCCTTTCTATTGACCTCAGTGGGCTGTTGTTCAGGCCCATACACTGTAAACTCACTGTGCTGGCATAAGCGAGCCACTGACTGCAAGGTTTTTGAGTATTTAGTGAAGTTACATGTGATGCAATAGCTGGTGTTGAAAGTTGTTAGGTATAACTTCATTGCTTGTTAAACGAAATTGCACAATGTTCTAGACGACAAAATACTTATGCTGTGTGCTGTTTGCTGGGTACCTTGTTTGCACCATTTCCTGAAATAGTGCGTGAGTGACATAACACATTTTTATTGTTATCCTGCTGTTTGTCAAACCCTATGTTGAACTTAGATAAAATTTACAGAATTTAGTTTTAAAGAGAGAATTTTATTTACCATGGGCACAGTGCTGTGTATTCTGCTGCAAGCTGGACTTTATTGAATTAAAAATTAATAATCACCTTGATATCCCACATTTACTGGTATGTTATATTAAATTCACTTTATCTAATGTTGTCCTCAAATAATTCTATTTCATCACACAGCAGAGTTCTGTATTGACAGTTTCCTGTTCAAAGTTTTAGGAGATGACTACAGAACTGAAGCTTTTATCAGACAGGAAAATGTAGGAGGTGTCATTTCTGTCTCATGTGGACAGGGAGAGATGTGACTTGATGTGACTTGAAATTGTTTGCTTAGAAAGATGGACCTTTTGTTGAACTCCTACTTTCCCACTCCAGCAAACCCAGGAGCGTATCCATCTACTTGACACCCTTTGGCCTAAACAGAGCGGAAGAATGTTTCTGCTGAATGATCAGCAGTGAAATAGTTAATCTTGACATTTTAAATTGTCATTAGGTTTCCAAGTCAATAGCCACCCATAAGAATGCGAACAGATCATATCTCTAGGAGCTAGCATTTCAAGTTGTCTGCAGATTCTGGAGGACGTTTCTGAACTGGTACATGGTCTATTCATCTGAATTAGTGCTGATAACAGTTTAACTATAAATGTAAACTAGGACAAACCATGGCAATGCTGCTCTGACTCTGGGGTTAACGGTGCTGACCACAGTTTCTCTTTGCCTTCACTTACAGCTAAATCAAATTAATCAGTTAAGCTTAACTGATTAATGACAACCAGTTGCTGAAACAATGCTATTTCCTAGTGTAGACAGTCCTGCTATTTTGATGTATTCAGCTGCACCTTCATAGAGTGTTTGCCTTAACCCTGGAACCCTGCATGCCTGTCTAGGGTCCTAGAGTCTGTCATTCTGTTATGCTTCATTAGTGCTATATTAATACATGAAGTGAGAGACAGTTGGTTCTTCAACAGCAGCAAAATTGCTCAGATTGCGCTGTAAATTCCCTGTGTGCTTTAAATTTGATAATAGTTGCTATATCAGCTAATACACTAAATCAATAGCAATTCAGTGGTCATATAATGATTCACTGCACTACTGATATTCAGATTATTTCTACAGTAGGAAACTAATTTCCATGAAAAATAAACCTGCCACTTTTAGACATCATTTTGCTATTTTGCTCAGTAATACTCTCTGGACAACATCAGATAGCAGGAATTGCAGAAAATGACGGCTATGCGTCAGCAATTGTTTGAAAGTTTTATTAATTAAAATTATACCCTACATTAGATCTTAACTGCATTTAGATAGAGCATTAAAATCCTTAATGGAAACTACCAGATAGGTAGCAGTAGCTGCTGAGCAGTATATTTTATTTTTCTTGCCAGCATTTATTAAATAGAAGAAAATCCCAACTTAACTTACTACCTATGAAAAGAAACAGTATTCCGAACTCCAAATGAGTGGCACCTGGGAAGGTCAAGGAGTTCATTCTTGGAGATCTCCGTTACATGCCAGCAATAAATGGAGAGGGGTTACTGTAGCACCAACACAAAGAAAACAAGAATTGCCAAGAGGTAACTAAGGCTGGCTGTAGCCATATAAGGTACTTGGGAAAGGCATTGTTTTGCTTCCTTGATACTGATTATATCTGAAACGTTCTCTGTCTCCCTTCCTCCCCTGCCCATGTTCTCTACATATTAGATTAATATGTTTACCCTAAAAGAGGTCAAATCTCCATCTATCCAGCTCACTAACAACTCCAGAAGAATAGCATATACGTCTAGCAGTTCAATACAATAGCCCTCTAGGAACTCTCCCATTCAAAACCAACTGATAGGGCATAGGAATAGAGGTTTGCCATCCCAACATATTCTAACTATATTGTAGTTCTATCCCAAAAATCATTGTCAATAGCAAAATGAATGGATGGTTGTACAATATTTCACATATTAAACTATTTCTGCATAAAACACACTATGGAAACACTCAGGCAGTACATATATTTGGCAATACAATTCATATTTTTAGAAGCAGTATGTAGTCACGTGACTTTCCAACTAGCCTAGAAATGTAAGTCTAGAAGGGACCTTGAGAGATCATCTTGTCCATCCCCTCACTCTTAGGCAGGATTAAGTATATCTAGACCAGGGGTTCTCAAACTTCATTGCACTGCGACCCCTTTCTGACAACAAAAATTACTACATGACTCCAGGAGAAGGGGATTGAAACCTGAATCTGCCCGAGTCCCAACGCCCCAGGTTCGGGAGCCAACGGCTGAGCCTCACTGCCCCTTGCAGGGAAGGGTCAAACCCCAAGACCTTCATCCCCAGCCGGGGGCCTGTAACCTGAGCCCTGCTGCCCAGGGTTGTGGGGCTCAGGCTTCAGCCCTGAGCCCCAGCAAGTCTAAGCCAGCCCTGACGACCCCATTAAAATGGGGATCATAACCCACTTTGGGGTCCCAACCCATAGTTTGAGAACCGCTGAGCTAGACCATCCCTGACAGGTGTTTGTCTAATCTATTCTTAGAAACCTCTAATGCCAGGGATTCCACAGCCTTCCTTGGAAGCCTAGTCCCATGCTTAGCTAGAAGTTTTACTCCCCTAGCCAGGAACCTGGTGGGATTAGAACCTAGTACCTTTTAATTTGAGTAGATGCAGACATGTATCCCAAGTAGGTGTGTGTGTGTGTGCCCCATGCACCAGAGTTGGAGACTTTTGCGTCCATTCCTTCAAGGATTCAACAGCTACCTTAAGGTCTCACTACACTGTGGCAGTATTTGCACACCCCATCACTCTTTGGGGACTCAGGACAGCACCGAAGACTCCTGGGACTCAGGACAGTACAGCTCAATGGTCAGAGTCAATACAGCGGCCCTCCCATACCAGGCTGTGTGGCCTAGTGGCTGGAGTCAATACAGTGGCCTTCCAGTGCTGGGCTGCATGGCCTAGTGGCCAGATCTAGGGGCCACCACCAAAATGGGAGTGGTGGCTGGGTATGGGGATCCACGCCTACCCAATTCCACTGAGTCCCAGTCCAGAACCCTAACAGTGGCGGAGTGGTCTGCCGTTGAGTCAGTGGGGAACCCAGTCACAACATGCTGACCTTACATGGGTGGGAGACACCATTCATGCCACCTCCCTGGGCCACTTCCTACTGTATTTCCTGCAGTTGTAATCCATATGACATTGGGGTCTCCAGGCTCCTCGGCGCAGGTAACTCCCTGGGAGTCCAACTTCTGCCAGTCAGTTGTAGGTGACATGTCTCCAGTGTGGGTCTCGGGATCTCTGGCTCCCACAAGCAAGGGCTGAAATGACTTCTGGGCTTGGGCCTCCACCAAGCACCCTTCCTTCTTGGCAGTCAGACAAAACTGAGCTGGACTGCTCTCCTTTATACTAGCACAGCAGTTGGAGCATGCCCAGCAGGGTCTGAAGGGTGGAACTTCCTCTGCTATAGTGTGGGATTAACCCTTTCCTGCCTGGTGTGGGGTACACACACCCCATCACACACCCACACCGAGATGCCATTAAGGGGCACAGCAACAGCAGCCATACAGGTCACAGCACATCTTTGTGCAGCCCTTCCCCCTGAGACAGCAAGACTACCCCAGGAAGAGGGATCAGTCTCACAAGAGGAAGCATTTGAGCTCAGGGCCTGGCTGCTCTTTGCACCCTCCTTCAGTGCCTGTTAAACACTGATTTTGACTCACTGGCCCAGAGCACTGTTCCAGTTGTTTTTCTTCCTCCCTTTTCATCCTTTTTCTTTTGGGGACAGACTGGCCCGCTTTTACAATGCCTGGGTCTTGATAACATCCAACAGATGAGTCCTGGACACCGTCAGATCAGGCTATGCCTTTTAGTTCCTTTCCACACCCCTTTTCCACCCACCCCCCATCCCTCTTCAGGGACCCAACTCATGAGACACTGCTCTTTGAGCAGGTCAGCTCTCTGCTGCATTTAGGAGTGCTGGAAGAGATTCTACGAGAACATGGAGGTCTCAGATTCTACTCCCAATATTTCCTCATATCAAAAGCCAAGGGCTGGATGAGACCCATCCTTGACCTCCACAGACTCAACAAGTTCATCAAATCTGAGACATTCTGCATAGTCACTCTATCCTCCCTGCTTTGTCTCAGAATGACTGGTTCACTGGTCCTTCAAGACACCTACCTCCATGTAGCCATTCTACCAAGTCACAGGAAGTATCTTCAATTCTTAGTAGGAGACCAACACTGTTCTCCCATTCTGCCTCTCTTTTGCCCTCCAAGTCTTCACAAAATTCATGGTGGTGGTCATAGTGTATCTCAGGAGGATGGGAATCCATTTCTTCCTTTTCTCAATGGTTACTGAAGGGTGGTTCCAGAGAGGAGGTTCTTGCCCATGTCGACACCACACTACACTTACTCGACCATTTGAGATTCATTCTAAACACCACAAAATGAAGGGTGGTGCTGGACTTTAACCTTTTCATGGCCAGCAACAGTCTGGAGATGTTAGCTGCCTTTTGTTGGTTTACAGGCAGGAAGAGACAGGAGCCGCTTCCGGTCACAGCTACCAGTTGATGGTGAACCAGTTTGGAGTGGAGAAGTCGACCATTGGGGCTGTGTTAATATAAGTGTGCAAGGCCATTAATCGCATCCTGCTGCAAAAGACCTTGACTCTTGGAAACATACATGAAATGGTGAATGGCTTTGCAGAAATGGGTTTCTCTAACTGTGGAGGAGCGATAGATGCCATGCATATTCCAATTCTGGCAGTGGACCACCTTGAGACCAATCAGAAGGGGTACTTCTCCATGGTTTTGTAGGTGCTTATGGATCACTGTGGGTGATTTACTGACATTAATGTGGGGTGGTCTGGAAAGGTGCCTTATACACGTAGCTTTAGCAACACTGGCCTGTACAGAAAGCTGCAAGCAGATACTTTCTTTCCAGACCAGAAGGGGAAATCAAAATGCCCATAGTGATCCTGGTAGACTCGTCATACCCCTTAATGCCATGACTCATGAAGCCATACATGGGAAACCTAGATAGCAGTAAGGAGCGGTTCAACAACAGGCTGAGTAGGTGCAGAATGACCATTGAGTGTGTTTTTGGCCAATTAAAGGCACGCTGGCGATGCCTATATGACAGGTTAGACCTGAATAAGGAAAATATTCCCATGGTTATAGCCTTGCTTTATACACACATAATATTTGTGAAGAGAAGAGCAAAAGGTTTACTCAGGGGTGGACTGCTGAGGCACAATGCCTGACTGCTGATTTGAGCAGCTAAACATCAGGGCTATTAGAGGGATGCAGTGTGGGACAATGAGAATCAGGGATGCCTTGAGACAGCACTTCGAAGATGAAAAACATGTTTGTTGCTATGCTTGGGACTACAATGGTTAATTACATTTAGTAGGCTAGGAAGCAGTTGTGATTGTTAAGGCCTAGTATTCATACAAAGAACTAATAAAAATGCCTGTATTTGCAGATGTCATGAGTTATCATACTTTGCATGGAAACAAATAAAGAGTGCTTTTAATTAAAAAAAACTTTGCCAAATAGACCACAACACCATATGGACACACACGCACACACACACACACTCTGTTGGTGGGGGAGAAGGTACCATGTGGGGGCTGATTTTCATAGCTGAGTATAGGTCCAGCTTTGATTTGAAAAGCTGTCTGCGAGGGGTGGAGTGCAGAGGAAAGAGCAAGTGCCAGAAGGTGGGAGTGAATGTGCAGGGGGAGTTTGCAGAGTTCATGGGAAAGAGTTCTGAATGGGGAGAGCAGGCCAGCATCTTCTCTGTCTGCAGTGTTACGAGAGTCTGGAGCATGTTGGTTTGATGCACCAGAACTTTAATCAACCTCTCTGTAGTATCCCTGTTGTAAGAATCCTTCTCTTGCCTTTTCTGCTTTTTGCTTTCCCTCCACTTCTTGCGTTCAATGTTTTCTGCCTCTGACTGCTGCAGCACCACCTGGAACATATTTTCTTTGGTCCGTCTCGGCCATTTTCTTATCTTGCACAGATGCTTTGCTGCTGTCGGGGGTTGGTTCTCAAGGTCAAGCCTGGAGAGACATAATTAACAATAAATAGACATGCTATTGTCAATTACACACAGAGCATTGAAACAGTAACATTAATTCACTGCTGGTAACATACTTATCACTTTCTGGTGACCCTAGGCAAGCACACATAAGGCAGAAGACCCCAAGAATGGTGAGGGAACCCAGGGGCAGGGACCTTGTTTACTACAGAAAAGCAATCTGAAAAGGCCACAGGGCACTGATAGAGGACCACACTCTAAACTTTCCCACTGTTTTCCATAGGTTGTGGTCACTATGGAAGATATCTTGCTCCTGAGAGTAAGCAGGGAAGCAAGGGCGCATCTGCTACATGGTTGCAGCTTCCGCCCTTGTCCCAATACTGCTTGCCTGTGTGCAGCTTTGGTCCCTACCCAAGTGATTGCAGAGTGGCGTAGGAAAGTGTATCTCAATGGGGGAAGGAACAAAACAGCCCTGCCAAGGAACCTTCGGCAGTGGATTGCTGAATACCTCCAGGAAAGTTTCCTAGAGAGCACTATGGAGGATTCCTATGAAATCGCAGAGTGCATCAACTCCCTGTTGCTCCATACTGCCTAGCTGTACGGGGAAATGCCCAGCACACAGAAAGAAAGCCAGCCTTCTACATTTCTCTGCCCTCAACCTGCTTCAGAACTTCACAAAGCAAAACCACTTGCCCAGGGGTCTCCTTTCCTGCTTCTGGCTCATCAGAGATCGGCTGCAGAGACTGGCTAGACACCTTTAGAGTGAAGAACAGCTCCTGACTAGATGCATCACAGGGCTCCACATCTTCTTCCTCCTCCACCTCTTCATCAATGACTTCTTCCTCTGGGTTAGGTCCACTTTCCACTGGTTCCAGACATGCCGAAGTATCCATGGTGCTCTTTGCAGTGGAGGTGGGGTTGCCACCTAGGATAGTGTCCAACTCCGTATAAAAATGGCAGGTCAGGGGCACAGCCCTGGAGCGGTGGTTTGCCTCCCTCGCCTTGTGGTACACGTTCCTCAGTTCCTTCACCTTTGCTCTGCACTGCAGCATGTCCCAGTCATATCTCTTTTCATGCAAGCTGCACACAATCTGGACTTAAGTATTGAAATTCCTATGGCTGGAGCGCAGCTGAGATTGGACAGCCTCCTCTCCCCAAACACTTATCAGATCCAGTAGTGCTGCAGTGGTCCAAACATTAGGAGGATAGCTCAGTGGTTTGAGCATTGGCCTGCTAAACCCAGGGTTTTGAGTTCATTCCTTAAGGGGGCCACTTAGGAATCTGGGGAAAAATCAGTACTTGGTCCTGCCAGTGAAGGCAGGGGGCTAGACTCAATGACCTTTCAAGGTCCCTTCCAGTTCTAGGAGATAGGTATATCTCCTTTTATTATAAACAGGAGATTGTTTGCTGCATGGAGCCATCATGGTCAGCTGGGAAGATGCAATGTGAGCTCAGCACACCGAGCAAACAGGAAAGAGAATTTCAAAATTCCTGGGGCTTTAAAGGGGGAGGGTGGAAGGTTGTTTACCTGGCATCAGGGCAGCAGAGTTGAAACTGCTGACCAGAGTGGTCAGGATGGGCATTGTCGGACACTGTCCGGAGGCCGATAACAGCACTAAAATCGAGCATGGTGTTTACACTGGCACTACAGTGCTAAAACCTCAGCGCAAAAAGCCTTATGACCCTTGTTAGGGTGGTTTTATTACAGTGTTGCAACTGAGGAGTTTCTGCACAAAAAGTGGCTTTGCAATGTGTACACATCTGATGCCTTTTGGCGAAAAAACTTGCAAGAGTAGACCAGGCCTGAGTCATGAGTTAGCCAAATATATCAGTGACACAGTGCTGGGAATCAACAGCTAAACCAGCACTCTGGTCAGGTAAACACCAATTAATTCCCCCCAGGGTAGGCCTGACAGGGACTCGTAAGTGGTTCAGAATGGATTGGGTGAGGATTAATGAGCAAAGTGACCCATTAACACAGGAGGATAAGGCAGCACAGAAAAGCTATGTTGGGAGGAAGAAAGAGCCAATGATCTCTGACTAGAATAAGCCCTGTCCCCTCATCAGAGAATTGAGGAGAAACTGAAACTAATTAAGGGATTTTAGTAAGATGATGGGAACAGCAAATAAGTAAACTGCACTGGGGTGTCTAACAACTAAAGGTCTCTAAGTCTGCATAGACAGAGTAGAAGTGGGATGTTACCCTGTCACAGTGTCAAAAGGGAAAAATTTAATTTTTCCTGACAGATAACAACACTGAATATATATTTATATGTATAGTGATAAATTGTAGTAATAATAGTGATAATGTGTATTTTTATTGCTATTCTGTGTTTACAAAGCTACAGTACCTGAATTCTAGAAGGATTCACACTTGCCTCTATCCCTCTCTCTGCCTCTGTTGTCATAGGAACCGCTTCAGGATGCCAAATAGCTTTGTAACATCCGTACTTACATTTTCAGCAGCTCTCAAGAAGGGAGAAGCTGTGGTAAGCTGTGAAGAAACAGGAAGGCTAGAAAGTCAGAGCACAGTATGTGAAAGCATCCTCGTCATGGGATGAGAAGAATGACCAAGAGAAGATAGCTTTTATTTCATAAAAGTGGATAAAAGGTATAGTTCCAGAGGTAACCAGCTCCCAAATTCTCAAGCAAAATTAAATATTAGCTAATTTTAAAAAAAAATTCACTAGTTTGAATAAAAGGTATATTAAAAAGTTCATTCATTAAATATCAAGTAGTATTACAGCTTAAGAAATCCTTCTCAAGATCAGCAAAAGGGAAGGAAATGTGATGTCGTTTTTAGCATTCTTCAGTTTCTATGGATACTAAAAACCAAGTCTAGAGTCTGATCAATATATCCATTTATATATACGTAACCCTTCTTCCAGTCAGAGTTGGCAGCAACAAGGGCCAGGTTCAGTATCTAGGATTCCTTTTCAACAATACAACACAAAACTGACTTGACCCCCCACCCAGTGACCTGGGACAGTTACACACCACCCCCTAGGTGCCTCTAAGAGGCAATACTTCCCCTCTTGCACGCACAGGGTCTGAGTGTAGCAAAAAACTTTTACTAAAAGGAAGGAAGTAACTCGGCATTAATCTGGGGAAACACTGCAAACAGGGCTCATAAACATAAACCAGCAACCCAAAGATCCTTTTAATGTGCTCGTCTCTTCTCTGCACCTCACTCATAGTTGGGACAGTGCAGACCTAGAATTCAGAGATGCATCTGCAGAGTTCACCTCCCACACTGGGTGGAGAGGGGAGGTAAGGAGGCCTTACTCACTCCACTGCTCAGGCACTCACTTGCCACCCTTCTCTATGGGGCTCCGCTTGGACCCTCTCTGTCAGCCACCCTGCTGGCCACTTACCAAGCTGTCCCCAGAGCCCACCACTTAACACAGCTCTGTGATTTCAATTGTTAATTGGGAAGCTCCACTGCTGGTGCATACTGGATAGTCTCTTGCATCAGAGATACTGTCCAAAAGAGGTCTAATACTTAGATCTAGTTATCAGTGATTTTAGCTCTGCAGCATGTAACAAGACTCTCAGTTGAGTCCAAATTAGCTCTGTTATTACACAGTGGAGAGAGGAAGAGTCAAATGGTGTCTGGGACCCTTACACAGGGTCCCCACCCTCTCTCAGCTCACTGGGCTTTGGAACCCATGTCCCCTGCCTCGCGAGTGCCATTTAGTTGAGGTTGAGTCCTTCAATTGGGAAATGCCAAGTACAGTTTTGCTGCCCTTGATTTACACAACAAGGATAACCGGGCTGCCCGGGGGGGGGCAAAAGGGGCAATTTGCCCCAGGCCCTGGTCCACGCAGGGGCCCCTACAAGAGTTTTTTGGGGCTCCTGGAGCGGGGTCCTTCACTCGCTCCAGAGGCCCCGGAAAACTCTTCCAGGTCTCTGTCTTCGCCGACAGGGGGTCCTTCACTCACTCCGGGGCGGAAGGACCCCCCGCCAGCGAATTACCGCCAAAGCGGGACCCACCGCCAAAGCGAAGCCAGGTCTTCGGTGGTAATTCAGCTGCGGGGGGGCCTTCCGTTCTGGGACTCTCCGCCGAAGTGCCCCAAAGACCCGCAGCGGGGGCCCCCCACCTCCAAATTACCGCTGAAGACCCAGCTGTGCTTCGGCAGCGGGTCTTGATCCGGCGGTAATTCTCCAGCGGGGGGCCCCCACCACGGGTCTTTGGGGCACTTAGGCGGAGAGTCCCGGAATGGAAGGGCCCCCTGCCGCCGAATTACCACCAAAGCGGGGCCCCCCGCTGCCGAAGACCCCATGCCCCTGGAATCATCTGGGCGGCCCTGAGGATGGCAACTCTGTATTACTTCTGCTCCAATAACAAGGAGACTGGGGATCCCACACCAGCCAAAAGTGACCATTTGGGTGAGCAATCCCATCATGCTGAGCACCTAGGCAGGGTAGTGTGCCCGTGCAAACAAAATCAGCTCCTGAAGTCCTTTTCCACAGCTCATCATTAGATGTTAGGGGAGAGCTCATTCAGACTCAGCTTACATATAGAATGAATAAATGCATAAATAATGGTTTATTTCTGTAGGTCATTCTAGCTTCCTATACTATGTGCACTAGAAATAAGATAGGTAAAATAGACTTAAGAAGAAAGGAAATGTATAGTAGCAATAAAGAAGTGGGGAGAACTCCCTGTTAACTCCTCTTGTGGCCTTCTGTGGCAAGAGGAGAACCACTCCTCCGGGCCTGATCCTTCTGTGTTCTCTGCAGCAGGGAGAGGCAAAAAACACTGACCTGAATTCTCAGTTATACTAAAACTCCTTTACATTGCTAGAGTGGTGTAAAGGGCTCTTAGTGTGACAGAGAATTCAGACCTGAATCCTCAAAAACCTCATCTGCTGTAGAGATATTTGGCAATTATAGAACCATTGTTTCTGTGCTGTGCATGGGCCATCCAGGCAGTGCAGCTGTACCAGATCAGCTGACTTTCCCTGCACAATCTCATAACAATTTCAATAAATAAGATTGTAATAATTCAGTGTGTTGCTGCAACCTTTTTTTTATCACTAACTGTTAAATTAGAGTTATTTGATTAACATGGTATGCTTCCTGTTTCTTCTTAATTTCTGTTTTGCTTTGAGATATTGAAGGGAGATTAATTTTAGGCCTAAAACTGTGTCTTCTGAGATGCAATACCTGAAGTGTTGAGGCCTTTCTTGTTTAAAAATAATCACAGATGGTGGTGTGAATGTGGGTGTGTATGACCATATAGAAATTTGTGTGTATATATATATTTTAAAATTTATGTAGATGTGTTTTCTCAATGAATATGTTGTACAGTAAAAGGAGGAGCTTATTTGGGTTGTGTTTCATTTAAGTATTTCTTCTAGTTCTCATTTATTGTTTCCCAATTGTAGAATTTCTCCTTTAGTAACCAGATCTAGGTAGTTCCTAAACTGTAGGCTTATATAGAAATCCCAAGAAGGTAGCTTAAATTTAATTCTGAGGTGATCAAATTTCAATAGTGTTATGCGTTAGGAACAAAGTCTTCAATGGTCAACTGTCCTTTGGCCTCCTAGTTTTTAAAGTAAACATCTTTCTGTCCTTGGGGTAAACCTAGTAGCCCATATATGTAGGAGAGAAGAGTTTAGAGAAAGCACCAGGAAGTTAGTCTGTGTGTACACGGCCAGAATGCTAGCTGCAACTGCAGCACCTCTTTAAGTTGTTCTCTTAGTAGAGATCCAGTTTAGTTTTGAAACTTGGAATCCTCTTGTGTTATAACCCAACATGTGGTGCATGAAACACTAGCCAAATCTGGTAAAGTCCAGTTTATGGACACAGTAAGCAACCAGGCCTCTCTGGTTTTAAAA
Source organism: Chelonoidis abingdonii (assembly GCF_003597395.2). NCBI lineage: Eukaryota > Metazoa > Chordata > Testudines > Testudinidae > Chelonoidis > Chelonoidis abingdonii. The sequence goes on along the minus strand of NC_133769.1, from coordinate 77,311,587 downwards.
AGACACCTCCCCTGAAGTTCAAGGAAGACAAAAGACACAGGGTAGCATCTGCCAGGAATCACTGACTCCCAGTCCCCAAACATCGTGTCATCTGGGTTTGAGTTAAGCTTTAGGTAAGACAAGATGTGTGTGGGTTTCTGTGTTTTCACTCCTTTTCTCTGATTGTTATATTCCATGGATAAATAAATACTTTTGTTTTGAAGAACTTGTTCTGAGTCACTGCATAACCTACTGGTCATAGCTCCTGAAAGGAAGTTTCTTGCAGAGGTCAAACCCAGCTGGACCTGTTGAAGAAACATGCCTGGTAATCAGAGGTGCTGCAGCCCAGTGACCTGATCTATGAGTGGAGAAGCATGGGGTTTGCTCCAGAAAGAAGTGAAGCTCAGGGCCTGGCACTGAAAAGGGTGCACTCAGAAGAGACTGAAAAGGGGTCAAATGTGCATTTTCTTTGTAACCATGACACATGTTAATGCTACATTCAATACCATGCTGAGGGAAAAGTGAATAGATTGGTTATTAAGTGGTCATGGTTAAAGATGGAACAAAGGTCCAGCATTAAAGCTACCCCAGAACAATTAACCACATAGTAATATTCTTATACTAGTTCCCAGCTGATTGACTATAGTAAAATATAGCATGCTATCAGATAACCCATTCACCTTTTAAAAATACTACTATATTTTTAAGAGGGAGCTTTTCAAGTGTTATCAAATTTGTTTATGTTTTTAAAATTAATCACAATTACACATAGAAAAATCTGAATTATGCCATGAATTGGTTGTGTTAGTTATTACTCAGAAAGGTAAAGCGGTGTCCTTGAGTGAAAGTAGAAATCTGAGGTTTTATCCTATTTAGTGGTCTAGTCTATAAGCTATTCAGAGATATGGCTACATGAAATTAATATAAATGGTATTTCATAGAGGCTGCCTTACGTAATATGCATAGGATGAAATCCTGACCCCAGTTGAAGTCAAGGGCAAAATTCCAGTTGATTTCAATGGGGCTAGGATTTCATCCATACTCAACGCTATAGACTTTGATCCTGTCTTTCAGAGGGGCTGAACGCCTGCAGCTCCCATTGACTTCAATGGGAGCACTGCACATTCAGCACCTCTGATAATCAGGGACCACGCCCCCTCAGCTCTCAGGCCTTGGGCCATTATCTATCTCAGAGTAGAATCATTGATTCGCCCACTCTCAGACCAGGTTTTGGCCTACAATCCCCAGGTGCTGACTGGGATTCCCTCAGCAGGCCTGACTTAGGCTTTGTTCCCTCCATGAGCTATGACAGTAGAATCCAGAACCCAGACAGCCTTCTTAAAAGCAAAGGATTTATTTTATTTAGAATCAAAAAATTTCAGAGAAAACAGATCTATGAAACCATAAATAGTCTATATGCATGCCTGTCTTTCACTAAGGCTCACCATTCCCTGGAAGCTGGGAAAGGCCCTAAGTATTTTCAGACACTCCTACAAGACATGTGTATTGGTTCCATGTGGGTCTGTACTCTCCAGGAACAACTCCACCCCCTCTCCAGACAGTACTTTTAAGTGTTTACTATCCCTTTGACGTCGAGGCTCCCAGACTTGACAGTAGGCCATGGTCTTCTAATTGCCCCACAAATATTTGTTGGGAGGTTGCTAACCTATAGCCATTGTGTTGCTTTTCTGCTTGTTTTTCCAACAGCCCTACATTAAGCAAGACTGACTTATTCATACAAGAAAGTCTAATGCCCTGTATATAGTAACTTCACCTCACTGACCAGCTCACAAACAGTATTCATAAAATTATTGCATATTGGTATGCTTAGATTATTACACAGCAGCTCCACACCCCCCTCAGCCCTATATGGAAAAGTGTGGATGCGTTCGGTCAGGACCATCAAATATTAGGCTGTCAGAAAACTATGACAGCAGATGTTCTATTAACATAAAACCAGAGAATCAAAGTACATCCATATGATTTTGGCCTGATGACTGCAGTCATCCATGTAAGTCAGTGGTTTTCAACATTTTTTTTCACTGCAGACTCCTAAAAAATTTTGAATGGAGGTGTGGACCCCTATGGAAATTCAACCTGTGTTCTGTGGACACCTACCATAGAAGTCTTTAACTGAAAACTGGCTGAACAGAATTCAACTACAAATGTTGCATGTAAATATTGCTTGGCACAGCATTTGATGCAGTATGAGAAAGGGCACTAAACTGAATTTTTATAGTAATGACAATACGTCTGGGTTTTGACCTGTAGGGTGAGGCTATCCATATACTTTTGATTGATCAGAAAAATGGAATGCCTTTTCTGGGATCTGAAATGTTATTTTCATAATCAGGTTTCACAGATCCCTTACACATAGTCTGTGGACCCCAGGGGTCTGCAGACCTCAGGTTAATAACCACTGGTGTGAATTATGCAGCCCCTAGTATGCGCCTACGCAGGCCCTGCACTAGGGTTAAGCTGGTTTTGTGGCCCTGTCATGGCTGGCCTTTTAGGCAAGCTGAGTTTAATCTTGCCTACTGTGATGTAGCAACCCCAAGGATAATTAGTGACAGTACTTGAACCTGTTTGGGAGACTTAATTATAGTGACTTACGTCAGCTGCCAGGAAAAAGAGGAAGGACTATATAGGAAGAGTTGAGAACTTAGCACAACGATACAGGAGAGAGATGCAAGGGCAGTTCCCTCTCTGGGAAAGGCCAGGGAAATCAAGCTAAAGGGGACCCACAGAGAGCAGGGCCGGCTCCTAAGGGGAATGCCCCAAGCTAGGGCCTACAAGGAGCAGGGAGCTCTTGAACGGTTGCTGCCAAAGTCCTAGTGGGAGAATCCTGCTAGAAGAAGGTAGCATAAGAGCAGTTCTGCAGGGTCCTCGTATAAGAGCAGAGAACTGCAGTGTGTCCAAAGAGAGGCATTTAATTTGGACTTATAGTTGGACCTTTTGTTTCCGCAGAAAGCGGGGGTTGAACTTTTATGAGATGGGGCTGGAAGACCAGGCCACAGAATACTCAAAGAGTATGTCTACACTGCGATTAAAACACCCCACGGCACTGAGTCTTAGAGCCTGGCTCAATTGATTTGGGCTCTCGGCGCTCAGGCTGGTTGGAGGGCTATATAATTGCAGTGTAGATGTTCAGTCCCAGGCTAGAGTGTGGGCTCTGAGACCCTGCGAGGGAAGAGGGTCTCTGAGCCTGAGTTCCAACCTAGGCCTGAACATCTACAGTGCAATTTTATAACCCCGCAGCCTGAGCCCATGAACCCAAGTCAGCTGACCCAAGCTAGCCATGGCTGTGCTACCCATCTTTTATGTAGGTGTACCCAGAGAGACAGAGACAGGCCATCACAAAGTGGATGAAGCAGCCAAAAAAACGTGCAAGAGACAGATTCCTGCAATGCTGCCTCCAGGCTTGAGGGGGCACTTCTAATGGTGAGTGTGGCCACACCAGGCCCCATTATAGTGACATTGTAAGGGGCCACTGCAGAGCCTGAAATCGTGCCCTGCAACAGCATTACCATAAAAAAAATCAGAAGCTGGTAAAAATCCTTTCAAAATATTCAAATAAATCAATGACAGAATCATGCAGAAAAACCCTTTTGTTTCTACAGCTCATAATACAACATTATTCTTGGTTATGAGTAACTGACTTAATGGCATGAAGAATTATACCACATTGAATTTATAATATTATGTAAAGCAGATAACTTCATGCTGACTTTTAAGTACGAACAGGTGATTGCAGCAGCATTATTAATGTTCATAAAGTCAAGGTTTGACATAAACATAGAATGGAACAAGTAAAATAGTATTATGGCATGAATCACACAGCTGAGTTAACAGTAAAAGGAAACAGAGATGAAATATTTATCATGGTAATGTGCACTTCATGACTCATCTGCATGCCGAAAAACAAAGTATGTGAATGATTAGACAATGGCAGATAGTTATTAAAGAGGGAGGGATGATGGAAAATATTATTAAGCTTAAGAAAATAACCTGAGTCATTTATAAATTTAAAGGTAACGTGGGTTTTCTGGTCAGAGATTTACGCATACATTTTTCTTTCAATAGAAAAATGCCTTCTATTACCTGGATGCCAGCCTATTGTGCGTGAATGACACGATGGAGAAAATTATGATTTAGGGCTTCATCCTATACACACTACTACACATTATCTCAGTGGGATTCCACACACAAAGGGGGTTACTCACCTGCTGCTTGCAGGACTATGCCCTAAATCTTTACAGTGTTTAGAGACCCGATGAAAACTGAACAGCTGTAATAGCTAAGCCTTCAAGCTACATCTCAAGTAAAAACAGTTTGTCATACTAGGTCTGATTAATCTGAGGAATGTCTGTTCTTTATTTTTTTTAAAAAAATAAAACTTAGTTCTATATAGAGCACGTGTAGCTCTGTCTTACAGAAGCCAGCTGCCCAGACAGCAATTCTTTCAGTATTTACATACTTATTCAATACTGCCAACCCCAAAAAGTTCAAAAATCAAGAGCTTGGCTGATAAATCATAAAATGTATTTTAAAAATATGATGATTTCATGTTTGTGGTCTCATCTGATTTTGAATCCACCTGCCTACTCCTACTGTGCATGTGAGAATTCAAATGGTGCTGTCTCTCTCAAATTGTTCATAACATGATTTTGGCCCATGCTGCAAGAGCTCTTTTTAGAGAACTCAACCAGGATCAGGGCCTGTAGTGAGGCGGCCTGGCTCCCAGCCGCCCCAGAAAGGGACGAGCCCTTACAGATGCCAAAGTGGGTGGAGCCACAGGAGCCTGTGCCCGCCCCTCAGAGGTCAAGGCGCAGGCCAGGAAGTATAAAAGCCCAGCCCCAGGGCTCAGAAGCTGCCTGACCACTGGAGAGGCCAGACGCTGGTGCCTTAGCTCCCGCTGGGGAGACTCCTGCCACCTGCGACCGACCTGAAGACTGGCCATACCTACGGAGCCTGGACGCCGACTAGGTGCTGGAAGAGCCCCTATGCTGGCCTGTACAAAGGGACCCCGAGGAGCTGCCCAGTTTATCCCTGGCTCTATCCTGAGAAGCCCATGGTGTGGGATGCTGCGGAAGACACCACCGAGACAGAGGTACTGGTAGAGGGGGAGGTCGGAAGTAGCCCGGGGGCAGCCGACCCAAGTCTGGCTGCAGCACACCCAGAGCCAATGTCAGTGTGTTGCATCCAGGATCCCCACTGACACAGCAGCAGGCTGCCTGCTGTTGTTAGGGCCCCAGAATGGAACGCAGAGGATGGGCAGGCCTGTGTCCCCCCTGCCACCCCACTCATGGGTGGCAGTCTCCCCCTCGCCCTGACGCTCAGGCCTAGGAGCCTAGGCTTAATATACTAAAATGGTTGCTCAGCTCCTGCCTGAGGGTCTGAGCCCCTGAACTGTTGTTTGTTGCCCCACCCTGACCTAAGGCCTGGGCTTACATTACTGAACTGTTTGCTCAGCCCCTGCCTGAGGGTCTGAGCCCTGAGCTGTCGTTTGTTGCCCCAGGTAGTGAGGCGGTCTGGCTCCCAGCTGCCTCAGACAGGGGCAAACACCAACGGCGGACGTTTACACGTGGTACCAGAAGTGGGGAGCTTCCGTCCGAACCCTGATCCCTGTGAGGAGGGATCTGAGGAGACTTGTCTGAGGCAGCCATGGACCTGGACAGCTTATTAAATTCTTGGCAGAGAACCAGCAGCAGCAGCAGGTGGCCCAGCTTCAGCAGCAGCAGGCCGCCGCCCAGCTCCAGCAGCAACAGCAGCAACTGGTCCAGCAGCTTGGGACGCAACAGCAGCATCTGATCCTGGAACTGGGATGCCAGAATCGGGACCACGAGCAACAATGCCTGCAGCAGTTGGCGACATTGCTGCCCCGTCCTGCCGAGCCCCAGCCGGTGGGGCCCCCGGGACCACCTGGCAACACCTCGCCTATCCGGCTAACAAAGATGAGCCCCAACGATGACGCAGAAGCCTTTCTCATAATGTTTGAATGAGTGGCGGTCGTCTCTGGTTGGGCCCCAGACCAATGGGCTACCCTCCTGGCCCTGTACCTGACTGGGACCACTCAGACAGTCTATCGGGACCTGTCCACGGATGCGGCACGGGACTACAGCCAAGTAAAGGTGGCAATTTTAAATGCCCTGGGCATGAGTCCAGAAACCTTCCGGCAGTGGTTTCAGAGCCCGGCCTACCCAACAGGAGCCTGGCCCCAGATGGTGGCTCAGGAGCTAAGGGAGGCGTGCAAGCCAAAACTTAGGCCCCCAGGCCAACGCCCGCCTCGGGATGATCCAGCTGCAGTGTATCCATGGGGACATACTGACTATCCCAGTACTCGAGCCCAGCTAACAGTAGATGGGGTTACCCGACCGATGGTGGTGGGTCTCACCCCATGCCTTGCATATCCAGTGATCCTGGGGCGGGACTGGCCAGACTTCCCAGAAGTCCTCTGCTGCAACACTGGGGAACGCCCGAGGGTCACACCAGTCTTGGAAGGAGACCCCCCCCCGAGACCGGGAACGGGAAGGGAAAGCACCCAACCCTACCGAACTGACATGAGAATCGGAGGACTCTCCCCCGGAAGTTGTTGGGGAGCCCTCACTTCACACTGACTTTTGCTGTGATCAAAGGGCGATCCCACGCTCAAGCGGGCATACGAGCAGTTGGCCACTGTCGATGGCATCGTCATTGATCCACACCGGGCGGCCCAGTGGCCACACTTTGAACTGCGGCAGGAGCGCCTTTATTGAGTGGAGAGGGACCCCCACACTGGGAAGTCCCAGACCCAACTTCTTGTGCCCCAATGCCATCGGCGAGCCATCATGAAACTAGCCCACTACGTCCCGGCGGCTGGACGCCTGGGCCACGAGAAGATGCTGTCCCGGATATTGATGCGCTTCTTCTAGCCAGGCATACACCAGGAGGTAAGGAACTACTGCAAGTCCTGCCCAGACTTGCAGTTGGCTGCACCTGCACAGACCCCCAAGGCGCCCCTGGTCCCCATGCCCTTGATCAAAACACCCTTCGAGCGTGTGGCCATGGACCTGGTGGGGCCTCTCCCCAAAAGCATGGCCGGGTTTCAGTATATACTGGTCATGGTGGATTATGCTACCCAGTTCCCTGAGGCAATACCCCTCTGAAACATCACGGACTGCAGCATCGCAGGTGAGCTCCTGAAGATCTTCGCCCACGTAGGCCTGCCCCGGGAGATTCTCACGGACCAGGGCACCAACTTTACTTCTCGGCTGTTGCAGCAGGTGTGTGAGCTCCTGGGGATCAAGCAGCTACGTGCATCAATCTACCATCCCCAGACTGGGTTGGTCGAACAATTTAACCAGACCCTTAAGGACATGCTACGCAAGTTTCCCCAAGAAGATCTCCGCCGATGGGACCAGTTGCTTCCACCTCTGCTCCTGGCGTTCGAGAGGTTCCTCAGTCTACAAAATTTTTCCCTTTTGAATTACTGTATGGTCGTCGCCCACAGGGCCTATTGGACCTAATGAGGGAGACATGGGAGCAAGCCCCGTCACCTACCCAGGGCCTCTTAAAATATGTACTCCAGCTCCAGGAGCACCTTACACAGGCTGGGGCCCTGGCGCGCGAGAATTTGAAGGCCGCCCAAGAAGCTCAGGCCCAGACCTACAACCGGGGTGCCCGGACTCGCGACTTCCAACCCGGAGATCGGGTTTTACTCCTCCTCCCCTCAAGCAAATCAAAGATTCTGGGCCGGTGGCAAGGGCCTTATGAGGTGGTCCAAAAGATCGGGCCTGTCACATATGAGATCCACCAGCCCAACTAGCGCAAGAAAAGGCAACACTATCATGTGAACCTTCTCAAACCTTGGCAGAAGCGAGAGGGACTCTTAATTAATCCATACTCCCCTGAACCCGAGCTGGGTCCCTAGGTAACATGTTCGGAGGAACCTGGAGGGCCCCAGCTTGGAGAGACACTGACTGAGGAACAACTCAAACAGACTCAGTGCCTCCTACAAGCGTTCCCCCGCACCGTCACAACCCAACCAGGATACACCACCCTTGTCCAGCACACCATTCAGACAGAGCCTGGGGTGGTGATCCGGGGCATGACCAGGCCCTTGCCATATCACATGCGACAGGTTGTCGAAGAGGAAGAACAGGCCATGCTGGACGTGGGAGTCATCGAACCGTCACAAAGCGAATGGCGCAGCCCGGTAGTGCTGGCACCGAAGCCCGATGGCACCTGATGGTTCTGCATCAATTTCAGATGTGTCAATGCCATCTCAAAGTTCGACGCGTATCCAATGCCCCAAGTAGATGAGCTGCTCGGTAGGTTGGGAGAGGCCCGCTGCATTACCACCCTTGATCTGAGCAAGGGATATTGGCAGATCCCCCTCAAGCCAGCCTCCAGGGAAAAGACCGCTTTTGCCACCCCTACGGGTCTGTATCAGTTTATGCGGATGCCCTTCAGCCTCCATGGGGCCCCGGCCATGTTTCAACGGCTGATGGACAGCCTCCTCCAGCCCCATCGGGACTATGCAGCCGCCTACCTGGATGATGTCGTTATTTATAGTCGCCAATGGGAGAACCACTTAGAGTGGGTAGCAGCAGTCCTGAGGTCCCTGCATGCAGCCGGATTAACCGACAACTCAAAAGTGCCGCATTGGCTGGCAAGAAACGACCTACCTGGGGTATACCATAGGGAATGGATGAGTAAAACCCCGCATGGGAAAAGTCCAGGCCATTGCAACCTGCCCACCGCCAGCCACAAAACGTCAGGTACGCCAGTTCCTGGGACTGGCCAGCTATTATTGTTGTTTGTTGCCCTGCCCTGACCTAGGGCCCGGGCTTAAATTACTGAACTGGTTGCTCAGCCCCTGCCTGAGGGTCTGAGCCCCTGAACTGTTGTTTGTTGCCCTGCCCTGACCTGGAGCCTGGGCTTACATTACTGAACTGTTTGCTCAGCCCCTGCCCGAGGGTCTGAGCTCTGAGCTGTTGTTTGTTGCCCCAGGTAGTGAGGCGGCCTGGCTCCCAGCTGCCCCAGAGAGGGGTGAATCCCAACGGCGGACGTTTACAGGGCTCCATTGTACAAACACAAAGTGAAAGGGAGTCCCTGCACTGAACAGTTTACAGCAAAGCAGAGTCGTGAGTTTGTAGAAGCTGGGAACGGAACTCCCTCCCCTTCAGGTTTTCTCAGAGAGAAGTTACCAAACATCCCTTAGAGGAACAACTTTTAATCATGGCTGAGGTGGGCTTAATTCAAACTTACAACCTACAGGGGAAAGGCTCTGTAGCCTGCAGCAATGCTCTGAGGCATCCTGTCCCTCAGAAGTGCAAATAACTTTTACAAGTGTCCATCTAAAGCCTTTGTGAGAAGACAGCAATAGTAGAGTAATTTGTGGATGAACCAATCTACTAGCTCATAGGGTTACTGTTAAAAAATCACTCATCCAAAGTAAATGATATATAGAAAAAGTCATTGGAAGGCACCTCTAGGAACAAGAGGATGGAGAAAGCTGAAATTTATATGGATTCCAGTGCCAAATAGCCCCACTTTCAGTATTGTGACAGACCCAGGCCAGTGGGGTGCAGGAGTCTGGTAGAGGGCAAATATACTGGTCACTGGGTGAGTAGTTTTCTGTTCCCTGAGTGACCAGAGCAGGGTCTGCACTAGAGTAGTCAGGAACTGCTAGAACCAATTAAGGCAGACAGGCTGATTAGAACACCTGCAGCCAATCAAGGCAGGCTAATCAGGGCACCTGGATTTTAAAAAGGAGCTCTCTCCAGTCAGATGGGGAGGAGCCAGAGGAGGGAAGTGTGTGTGAGGAGCTGGGAGCAAGGACACAAGGAGCTGAGACTGAGAGGGTGGCTGCTGGAGGACTGAGTACAAAACGTTATCCAGACACCAGGAGGAAGTTCCTGTGGTTGAGGATAAAGACGATGTTTTGGAGGAGGCCTTGGGGATGTAGCCCAGGAGAGTGTAGCTGTCACACAGCTGTTACAAGAGGCACTTAGACAGCTGCAAAACCATAGGGCCCTGGGCTGGAACCCGGAGTAGAGGGTGGGCCCGGTGCCCCCAAACCTCCCAACTCCTGATCAGACACAGGAGGAGTTGATCCAGACTGTGGGGGAGATCACTGAGGTGAGCAAATCTGCCAATAAGCGCAGGACCCACCAAGGTAGAGGAGGAACTTTGTCACAGTATATACTGTAGGAAATAACCTGTTCTAACAGCTGACTGGCCTAGATGACCTTATATTCTGTCTTGTATTATCTGCAAAGCCATACAGTGCATCTTAAGGCCTAATATACCTGTAAAAGATGCATGCCCGTCATAACCAAGGAAAAGCACAGAGCCAGAGAAAAAGAAAGGAGTGCAGAAAGAAATAGCTGCAGCCCAACTGTAGTGTGAGGCATCTTTATATAGAGAGAGATCAGTTCTTTTTGGCCAGGACAACAGGAATAACTAGAATTAACTAGAACTGCTTTGAGACCAGGCTTGATGAAGAGCTGTGGAATGAATGAGGCAAGATAAGTGATATTAAGAACAATGGAACCCTACAGACAACTATTTACAAGAAATAAACCACCACACTTATATTCACAGATGCAGTAACCATCCCAAACACACCAAGAAATCTGTTAACCACAGCTGCGCCCTCAGATACCACAGAATATGCTCTTAAAACCACCTTTACCAAACAAGGACACTCTACCAGAGAAGTAGCTCGCATCATGGAACAGGACATCCAAATACCCTGAGAGAACCTGCTTCAATACCGACCACACACCCCTTCTTGTCACCTGCCACCCCACACTGGAATCCATACATGGTATCATCAAACAATTACAACCCATACTCAATGGGGACTACCATCTGAAAGAAATCTTTCCCCAACCCTCTCTTCTGGCCTTCAAATAACCCCCAGTCTTTGCCAAGCCCATCATCAAAGCAAAGTCCACACAGACCAAGACATATCAACTCAAAGCAGCACAAGACCCTGCCATTACAGTGGATGCAAAACCTGCAGACATATCTCCTCTGCTACAATGATCAATACTCCCCACCCCAACACACCTTTCAAGATCCAGGGGTTCTACATATGTCTATCATACTATGTGGTATACTTCATCCAGTGCACTAAATGCTCCAATAGCAACTATATGAAACAAATCAATCACTATACTCTCAAATGAACTCACACAGAAAAATGATAAAAGACAAAAGACAACAGTATATCACTCCTGGGTGAACACTTTTCACAAAATGATCACTTCATATCTGATCTCTTAGTCCTCGTTTTCAAACAAAACCTGCATAACACCTTCAAAAGATGAGCCTGGGTGCTTAAATTCATCACTTTGCTAGACATTAAAAATCATGGACTCAATAAAGACATTGGATTTATGGCTCATTACAACAATCAGGGCTGGCTCCAGGCACCAGTGCAGCAAGCAGTCGCCTGGGGCGGCCAACGGAGAGGGGCGGCACGTTCGGCTCTTTGGCGACAATTCAGCGGCAGGTCCCTCAGTCCATCTTGGAGGGAAGAACCTGCCACCAAATTGCCACCAAAGAATGAAGCAGCAGCAGTAGAGCTGCCATCAGTTGCAGCTTTTTTTTTTTCCTGCTTTGGGCGGCAAAAATGCTGGAGCCGGCCCTGACAACAATCTGTAACCCACTAACCCTCCTTTGTCCTATGGCTGCAGAGATGTTAACTGCCCTCTTCACCTTGAATGGTCTCTTGCAAAATATCTTAACTCTTTATGCTTAACTTGTTCCACCTTGTATTTAGCTGTGACACTCAGCATACCTCTCTCAGACCAGAAGAGCTCTGTGTTAGCTTAAAAGCTTGTCTCTTTCACCAACAGAAGTTGGTCCAATAAAAGATGTTACCTCACCCACCTGGTCTCACCAAGAACTAGTGCATTTGGAAAGATGGGGAAACTAACATAACTTCAAAAAATAAGGCAAGGAAGCGTACAAAGAGAGTAGAGGAGGGAGGAAATAACACCCTTATAAAACCAGGAAATCAAAGCTGTAAATTATTCATTTGTGATTATTATGCAAGTATTGCATTGGCTTTATAAGGAGCATTAATTATATTGCATTAGCTCCCTAAAGATTGGAGTCCCACTTTGTCAGGTGCTGTGCTAACACAGGGTAAACAGCCCCCACCCAGATTGCTTTAATTAAAGACAAGTTTAATTAAAGACAAGACATGACAAATGGGCGTAATAAACAGTATAAACAAAGTGGAGAGAGAGCATACAGTTAATAGTAATCCAATCACATGGTTAGAGGGTAGTTATGCACGTAACTTGGTGTTTCTGAATCATTTACCTTTTTTCCTGTTACATTTCACAATGAGTGTAGAGGTAGCAAGAGGGGGAATGGAGGGAGGCAATGAGCTAATAGCATGAAAGCACAAAAAAGAAACAGAAGAGGGGCACTGAGGTTGAGGAGAGGAAGAAGAACAGAGTATCTTTTTATGAGTTAGCTTAGTCCACTTTGGATAAGTATTTCAAAATAGCCGTATCAGTCAATTCTGAAGGTAAATGATTTTATCTTGCAGATTAAGAGGAACATGGAGGGCAGGGGGCTTAGACGAGCAAAGGAGAAGCCATGAGGAAAAAGGGTAGAAGAAAGTTAAATAAAGTTCAAGCTGCAGAGAGGAAAAAATATGTCCACAGTACAGTTTTTAGAATGTAGTCTTCTGATAACAGGATGGCCTTGGGTTCTGAAGGTACCTCACAGGTTCATGGAGCCCAAGGCCAGAAGGGACAATTGTGATCATCTAGTCTCACCTCCTGTATAACACAGGTCACTGAAATTCCCCAAAATAATTCACATATTTTAGAAAAACATCCAATCTAAAATTAAAAGCTGTCAGTGATAGAGAATCCACCATGACCTTTGATAAATTGTTCCAATGGTTAATTACTCTCACTGTTAAGAATTTACATCTTATTACCAGTCTGAATTTATCTAGTTTCTGCTCCCAGCCAGTGAATTGTGTTACACCTTTCTCTGTTACACTGAAGGGCCTCATCCCTGCCCTCCTGCTCGTGCCTTCGCTCTTTGTTACTGGGGAAGTCCCTGCTGTTCCTGGGCACTGTCTCTCCCTTGTACATCTGGCTGAGGGGGTAAGTTGATTGTAGAGGGTGTCCTACCCACATACACGCTCATGTTTGTCCATGAGAGCTGTAGTGAGGTCCTGGCTCTCAACAACTTTGACATTTCTTTAAAAGACAAATTATAACATGAGAGACAAATCCAGCTGCCAACTCCATTATATCCCAGCAATAACCAGCTAAACCCAGATGGCCAAAGAATCAAGAAAACCCCAGCTTCCCATAATTACTCTCTTCAGGCACTGAGGCCTAGCTCCACAATGGGATTTAGGCATTGCAGTGCTCTGCTTCACAGCCCCTAACTTTTAGGGGCATAGACAAATCACTGGAACAGCACTGCAATCCAGAAAGCCTGTGTTGGGCACTTAGACTCCCTATACAATGAATGAGGAGAAATAGGTGCCTAAGAATGCAATCCAAAAAAGCCAGCATGCTAAGATCTGGGTAAGCTAGCCAATGGAAGAGGACAATGTGAGGGGGGTGTCCTAAATCCCACCTATCCCACAGAAGTTGGCACCTAGTTCCACTGGCAATCGAGAGCCAGGAATTCTTTTCTTGGAGCGAGGTGACTGAGGCACCTGCCTCACTCCACACAAAACAGCCATTGGTAATGGTGACCTTTCAGCTTCTAGTCCAGTGATTAGAATACTCTCTTGGCAGGCGGGTGAGCCAGGTTCAGCTCCCTCCTCTGCTTGATGGGGAAAAAAAAGATTTGAACAGGTTTCTCTCACCTCTCAGGGGAGTGTTCTGAGCTATGAGATATTCTGATGTGGGGTTCTCCCAGTCTCTCCAATTCAAGCTATTCCATTGGTAGTCAATAGTATCGAAAACAATTGGTAGGAGGGTGAAAGTGCTAATGCCCCTCGGAGACTTGCTTTTCAGGGTAAGACTTGGTGGGAAGTGCTGGAGCAAGAAGAGCTGGAAGAATATATAGCAGCCATACATCTGTGAAAATCATAGAAAAGATGTTTACTGGTAGACACATAATCAAAAGAGACCGTATCTGTAGTCTCACAACTGAATGTGGCCATGACTGCTGAAGGACATTTTAAAAGTACAATTATGTTTTAAAAAATATGAGAAAAGTCAGTGCAGGCAACAAGTCTGTAGAAAGTGGACATTGGCAAAGCAGCTGTGTTTTTCTGAAGATCATCTTCTGCTATTCAGCCTTTCCCACCACTACCAAAGATATCTACTCATGCTACTCTTCACACCATGGGCCATATTCTACTGAGTTACAGCCATAGAACCCCAGTGACTTTAGTGACATTGCACAAGAGTAACTGAGGGCACAAGTTGGCTTAGGGTTTTTAAAGTGAAGATGAGTGAACTGAGTTGGAGAATATAACCAAACCTGAATCTTTCTTGCTTTGAATATTATTTTCAGGCCTTTGCACCTCCTGGTTTTGCCTGTAGGTGAGAGAACTGAAATCCTCCAAGAATCAATGTTCTAAGATTATTTCTGGTTCCTTCAAAACCAAGAGGCACCATAAATCTCTCTAGACAAACAAAACAAACAAACATACCTGACCTTGAGAGATTTCCAAAACAGTAAGGTAGTAGCCACTGAGATGCATATCTGAACCAAACCACTTGGAAACTTTCCATTACTAGTTTAAAGGTTGTTGTGATAAGGTTTCAAAATGGGGGGTGTTCTGTGTAAATCTTTCTTGTTTAAGTATGCCTGGCTGTAGAACAGAATGAAAAGGCAGTGATTTTCTGGTTCAAAACAGGCTCGGTGTTTCGTGGACAATATCACTGAAATAAGTGACCTATCTGTACTACTATGCACATCAATGGTAATATATACATATATAATAAAGGGCTAGCTGAAATACGTCCCTTTATATAAGTTATCAGTTTTATTCATACTTCTATTGTCTGTAGCTGGGATGCTTTAAAAATCCTCAGGTTAATGATGAGTCCTACAGACAGCAAATGGTCTTATAATATAGATTATATCATGTGGAATAGGTAGAAACTTTCCACATAGAAGGAAAACAAACAAAAAACCACACACACACACACAGCCAGATTCTGCAGTGCTTACTCATTCAGAACAGCACTTAGTCATGGAAGTGGTTCCACTGAGTTCACAAATGTTAGCAGTTGCATGAGTAAGGGTTGCACAATCAGGCCAAGAGCATAAAATTAATTTAGTATCTATCATTCTGAAACCCATCTCTATAAAAATCCTAAATGAAAAGTAGAAAAGTTCTATGAGCCTGATAAATTAGGAGTGTAAACTTGCAACTGAATTGCTTTCTGTACTTTTAAATGCACTGCATCTTTGGTCCTTCCTAATATTTTATTCAGAAACAGAAATTGCAGAGTCTGTTAATTAGACAAAAGGAAACCATCACCCTCCTTCTCAACTATGGTGATTCGAGTTACATAAACCATCGATGGACTCATCTGAAACATTTGTAAACTATTAGAATTATCGTTCTGCCCTCTCGAGCACATCATATATGGACTTCATATCAGTGGAGAACAACTGGTCATGCCTGAAAAATATAAAATAAGGTTACAGTCAAATTAACAATCAAGAAGGAAGTAGGGAGGAGCTGGACAACAAAAATATGTTACGTGCCTTTTACCTGTAGGTGGCAGGAAAATACTCACTAATTGCTAGCATCAGTGAGGAATGATAATTACATGGTAAAGGAACAGGAGTGGGAGCCAGAAGACCTGGATTTTATTCTTGGCTCTGTCAGAGACATCATGTGTGAATTTGTGCAAGTCTTTTCACAAGTGGCCACAATTTCTGGGCGACTGCCTGAGAGTGGGTGCACAGCCTGATTTTCAGGGGTGCTGGGCACCCACAGCTCCCAGGAATTTCAATCAGAGCTGTGGGTACCCAGCATTTCTGAAAGTTTTCAAGATGTCTCATTTTGCCTACCGAAAAATTAAGTCGCCTAAAATCAGTGGCCATTTATGAAAACCTTGGCCTTAGAGCCTCTGCCTCAGTTTCCCCTTTGGAACATTAAGCTAATATTTCCCTACCTCAAAATCAACAGCACTGAATTTGGCCTGTAGGTTATTGTAAATGCCCATAAGTGCTGAACAAGAGGTTTCTTACAAAACTGTTTAACTTTATATATTTTAATTTAAATACTGTATATTGGCTGAGAAGGGGGGGTAGTAAAGTTGCTTTTCACATGTCCATGTTTTACATTTTGGCTAGATAATTTTACATCGATTGCTTCATATGGAAACTTACTCCTTGCAGATTTTGGTAATGAAAACTAAGTATAGGTGAAAAATGACTTTGAAGCTCCTGTAAACCATTTCTCCAGAGTGTTTATATCCTGTTTCCCATAAAGAAGCAGAAGCAGTGTCAGTCTTGTGACCACAGTACTGAGGAGGGTAAAAGATAGCATCTTTGGAGTTAAATTGGAGGAATATGACTCATCCTTCCTTGTTGCTTGCCAAGCTTACCTTGACATTTACTTCTTTGCTGGAGTGCAGAACATGTTTACAGAAGTTTACCCCATGTGTATGCATCTGGATTGCTTCCTAATTGTCAGTATCTTGCCCAACTAGGAAGAGTGTTTCATTTTCCATTTACTAGGGTATTCCTTGTGTGACCTCAAATAGAAGTGAAGGCCTGAACCAAACTGCAGATAAAGACACCCACAAATTTTGGAAAGCTCACATCCAGACCTGAACTTTGCAGCCAGCTTTTATGTTTATAAACAGCCAAAGCAAACCCTGGATCCAAACATAGCTGAACTTGAGAAACTTGAAAGCGGATCTGGATCTGACCTTTGCGGCTTGGTCCCATGGCTTATCAAATGAAATACACTGTTTACATTTTAATTCCTGAAAGGGATGTGACTGGTTAGCATTATCTTTTAGGAGGTATAGTTTTTTGCCATTTAGACCTTCTCTACATGAGAAGTTGACTGTTTAACTAAACCGATTTAAACCAGTGCAAATTCCTAATGTATGAGGGTCTTTTAGTCTGTGATTGTACAGCACCTTGCACAATGGAGGCTTGTTCTATGACTGGGGATCTTAGGCACTAACACAATAAAAAATGTAGATGCACTTAAACCAGTTTAATCTGCACTTAAATCAGTTTAATTTAACATGGTAATTTACCATTGCAAGCTAAACAAATTTAAGCAAAATTTAAATCACTCCAAATGCATCTACATTAGGGGTTTGTAACAATTTAACAAGATTGATTTAAAAAATATTTAGTTAAACCAGTGCAGCTTTTCTAATGGACAATCTTAATTTCCAGACAATTCAAGGCTTCTGCGGGGTTTTTTTCTGTTTAGATTAGTACATAGACATTAGTACTCAGAGCAGCTAGCCCCGCCTCACCAGCATGGCGACACTTGTATTTTTAGCACACAAGCTCGATCAGAGCTACCCCAGGTATGTCTACCTGAGCTGAGAATCACACCTGCAGCTCCAGGGTACGTGTACCCTTTGGCATTTACCTGCACATGTTGTACCGCCCTGTGTGAAGCTGAAAAGGGTTGGCTACCGTTGTAAGGACTGGTATCTATGAAGCAGTCAGGTTTTAACAATAACTGATACTTGCTGGTGAGGCTGCACTTTTCTCAGCAGGTATTTTTGTCCTCTATTCACACTGACAAACCCAAAATCTCAATTATTTTATAATAGTCATTGTATTATAGAAGAAAATAATCACAAATAGTATACTTTCGATTGAACAAGAGTTTTTACCTCTCTTGCCAAAAAGATTTAAGATCTAGTTTAGGATTAAATGACAAAATGTTTCTAACTTTGCATAATAACACTTATCTTTTATTTGTTGCATACAATATGACACGAGGAAAACAAACATAAATGTTGGTAAATATTAATAATTAATACAACTTTACCATGATCTTTGACTTTCAATCACTTTTTCTTCTACACACTGTATTTGTATGCAGAAATTATTTGTTTCAGCTTAATTCGTGTTGATAAAGCAAAATAAAAGTAAGCCTACAAAAATAAATTAAGAAATAGTAGCATTGCCAGCACATAATATTGTTGCCTTTGTAATTAATTTTAAGATATATAAAACTGCTACAGTATATAATCTAATTGAGCCAAATAATTGTAGCCTGAGACTATTATCCTAGCTATTGTTTGTTGCATTTGAGAGAGATTATTATATTTGTTTAAAGTTTTTGTGTTTTGTATGCATTTGATATTAATGTCGCATATAATTGACTACTTAAGGCCCTCTTTATTTAGTGCTTTCGCTGTACTGCCATAAGCTGCACAACCCAATTAAGTAAGACCAAAGAGTTGAGTGATTGATATCATACTTAACACAGACAGCTAAAATGGTCCTGTAATTCTTGCTGAATATTTTAAGAACAGTGCCATGCATTCTGGTTTTTAACAGCGCAGTACTTGCTCATAAAACTGAGTATATATAATGTAGTTTAATTTTAGAAGCTTTTATGCAGTATTTCAGCTTTAAAAGAGTTAGTGAATGCCCAAAAGGAACCATTTTAAAACATATTGTTATAATGATAAAGTTCTTCTTGGGTTTAGTGCCAAACAGTGTCTTTAAATACCTTTTGTTCCTGTTCCTTTCTATGTTTACCCTTTTCCATGGGCTGATTCAGCCTAGTCCGTACATACTGGCCTGTCCAGAATCCATTACTGCTAGGAGAGATGGTAGAACATGAGCTCAGAGACTTAGCTGAGAATATAATTATACCAGCTTTCCAAAAACAAAAAAAACCTAAACATTTTACTTCCAGCACAAACAGGTCTCAGTTTTGCTTTAGCTTGTCCTTTTGCTAATTAGGCATAGGATTTGGCTATGGGAAGACCTATTGAGATGGATTGAGGCCACTGCAGGCAACCAGCAATTTCCCAGAGACTTAATTAAGTCATGTGAATATTTTCTGCCCCAGGTTGACCTCTCTCCATTCTCAAGATGTTCTGGGGGGGAAAATGCAGAGACTGCCAGTCACCTAAGAAACACTAATATGCTGTAACTGATGTCCCCTCAGATTAGAGATTCTCAGATCTTTATTCCATTGATCATGAGAGGGTAGGATGATACTCCACCCTTCTGGTCCTGAAATGGTTAAACTAGTAAATTGTTTCCATGCATTCCAAAATGGGATTAGCACCTGTGTCAGCCTGGGGGAATTTATCTAGCCTTAGTAAACCTGACGATTTTAATAATATATCAGCACCAAAAATTCCTCAAGTTTTGCCTCAGGAATCTACACCTACTATAACATGCCTGTCTCTTTGATTAACTTTGACCACACCAGGATCTTCACAAAATTAATGTTGGTGGTGGCTGCCCACTTGAGGAATGGGGAGGGGCAGCAATTCCTCCCTTGAACCACCAGCTCAGCTAGGGCTCCTTCCTCTGAAAGGGCAGCTGGCTGTGGCAAAACCCCAGATTTGTGCCAGCAATTAGACTTGTGATGCTGACTTGGAGTGTCAATCTCAGAGAGCATTTCCAGACCAAACACAAATTTCTCTTGGCCAAGAGGATGACAAAAATCAAAGAATTCTTGTCCAACCATCGCTTCCCCCTTTTAGCTTTCTGGGTTCAAATCCCCAAAAGGTATTAGGTGCCTAACACCCATTTATTTCAATGGGAGTTAGGCATCTAAACACTTTTGTGGATCCAGGCCTGGTGTCCTGCATCAGGATCATTCAATGAATTTATTTTGAGCTCTGAGCTGTACCTGACAATGCTCATGACTCACAGTGCCACTATTAGGGGAAGCTGTATTCTAATCTCCAGTATGTCAGACACTTGGTGCCTGCAAATAATGACTAGCCAACCTCATGCAGACAATTCAGGTGTAGTACGTTTCTCTGAACAGATATAGCATGGGGCCTCAAGAGTCACAGACTTCACTCTCCTGTTTCTGTGAGTGGAAAAATAACTACTTGTCCTAAGACTTGCCTGACTTTAGCAAGAAGTTAAACCATCTAGTAGGTAGGCTGATGAAGCATGTTGTTTACTAGTGAGTAGTGTCACCTTCTATTTGTTTGCATCTCCCTGGTATCCAGATGGGGGTATCTTCCAATAGATCTGACAAGTCTGGTCCTTTTCCTTTTATTTATTCTTTCTAGGCACTATATTTTGTTTCATATGCATCTTTTACCTTCTGTTGCTTAAATATTTTGCTCCATAGCAGTGACTATAGAGAGGAAGTCAGGATTCAAGCCAGAGAAGTTTCCTCTTGTGATATAGCCAGTGTATGTAAACTGACCAAGTTGGGAAAATACCATCTGCAAGCAAAATTTGTTCTCTCTTAAAAGAAATGCAGCTGAAACATTCCAGAAAAGCAAGGCAGCTAGGATGTAAACTGGCAGAGTTGTCCAAGGTCCACAGTGATGTGTTGGTCAGGAAAGCTTAACATTTTTTAATGTATTTACTGGTAAATATTTTCAGCATTGAAGACAGTATTATCCATTAGGCATTGAAATATTCAAACATTGTGTTGTTCCACACAGTCTGTAACATCCCCGTATATGTGTGTATATAAACATTGTTTTTAATCACTCCAAGCATTATACAAGTATAATTAACTGTAAGGCCATAGAGCCCAATTAATGTATTACATCTTCAGACCATTAAACTTGGCTCCTATCTCGCCAGCTTTTCTCCAACTGAATCTATGATATCCCACCTTCCCAGCATTATGTAAGTCAACTGCATTTTATATCTGATCATTACAAAGTCTTATTACTCTTCTAGGGGAACATGTCTCCTTGCTTGCTGCAACAAGCTGGCTATCTGATAACCATTTAACTTCTTATGAGACAGTGGTTTAGTTGGTGCCTCTTATGGCATCTGATACTATGGTAACTATCATTTCTGTGAGGAAGGAAAAAAAGGTGGGAGAGTTGTTTTATTAGGTTCCTTTTCTTTTGGCTTGTTTATGGTTAATAGAAAGCAGACTCTGCCACCTCTCTTCATCATGAAAAGTGTATTACTCCATCAATAGTCCCATGAAGATGCTGGATTTAGGTCTAAAGAGAAAATACAAAGGTAAATGTGGCAATGTATGGATCCAAATTTTAACAATACACAGTATAATATTTACTTCTGTACTTTATTAATGTAATAGAAAAAGCTGCTAATCAGACCTGCCCATATGGAAACACTGCCATGAGTATATCACATAATGTAAAATTCAAGTGATGTATAAAATCCTGATTCCTTGATTGAAATCTAGGGGCAAGTGAATAAAAGAGCAAAACCACTTTAATTCTGTATCTGTGTACTAAGGGGACTGAAAACATTCCCTTCTTGATGAGATCTTTCAAATTTTTAATTTGCAGAAGCAAAATCTGGGCAGCTTTCAGAGATCAAGGTCTAGAAATCTTTGTTTCTTCCAAACTGTTGTTTGGTTTAAGTTGTTTTACTGCCCTTTAACCATCTCCCATAACCCACCCACAGCACCAGTTTAAAATGCTGAGAATGTTTTCTGTCTGTTAATTCCTGGCTCTAGTCTAGGCAATATTAAATAACGTCAGTGATCGCAGTGCAGCTATTTGACTGAGAGCTAAATAGGACACAAAGACAGCATATTTTCAGCAATGTATCCTAAATCCATACTGCATTGGCCTATGAACTTATCAGATCTCTTAAACTAAGCAGGGTTGAGCCAGGTCAGTACTTGGTTGGGGACTCTCCAAGGAAAACACAGAAGGCTGCGGAGAGTGGTGTCGGTGACTCAATAGGTTGTACTATTCCCTATGAGTCATCAAACAAATCCTCCAGCAGGTTGCTAGGAAGCACTGCACTATTCAAGATGCTGTCTTTTCAAGTGGATACAGTATTCATTTCTTGACATGATCTGTTGTGTATTCATTCTACATACTGTTAGACAGCTGCCACATTCTACCCGCTGTTGCAGACTCCCTAGACTTCCAGTCTGCCCTTGATCCTGTCCCTCTTCCTACCCCATCCTTGGCTGAGTCTTGTTCCACCTTGCTTCAGCCTCATCTGTGCCCTATTCTGACCCTGCTCCAGCCCTAGTTGTGACCAGTTCCAGTCCTGCACCTCTTTCTTGACCCTCCAGACCCTTGGATTGACTCCAACCTGGTTTCAACTTTCATCCTGCATCCAAACTCTGACTACAATCCTAATTTGGCTTGTCTATGGACTCTGACCACGGTTCTGACTCACAGCCTGTCTGCAGACCCTGATTTCAGTACTGCCCTTGGCCCAGTCCTGATTCTATATCTGGCTTCAGCCACCGCTCCAACGACCAGGACTGACCACCTAGAACCCAGAGCCTGACACCCACAGAATCTTTTCTTGAAGGTATACATTACCATAATTGATATATTGCACAGTTAGATAGTTCACAGTAATATCAGGCTACAAAATATATCGGAAGGACAGAATAGGTCTTACTGGTGGGGGAGTGGCACTATATATGAAAGAAAGCATAGTGTCAAATGAAGTAAAAAATCTTAAATGAACCAAACTGTACCATAGAATCTCTAGGGATAGTAATTCCATGCTTGAAAAATAAGAATATAGGAGTAGGGATATATTATCGACCACCTGACCAGGATGGTGATAGTGACTGAAATGCTCAGGGAGATTAGAGAGGCTATAAAAATAAAAAACTCAATAATAATAGGGGATTTCAACTATCCCCATATTGACATGTCACCTCAAGATGGGATGCAGAGATAAAGTTTCTTGACACCTTAAATCAGGGGTGGCCAACCTGTGGCTCCAGACCCGCATGCGGCTCTTCAGAGGTTAATATGCGGTTCCTTGCATAAGCACTGTCTCTGGGGCTGGAGCTACAGATGCTAACTTTCCAATGTGCTGGGGGGTGCTCACTGCTCAACCCCCTGCTTTGCCCCAGGCCCTGCCCCCGCTACACCCCTTCCCCCAAGGTCCCTGCCTCTTCCCCTGAGCCTGCCATGCCCTTGCTCCTCCCACTCCCCCACAGAGCCTCCTGCAAATGTTAAACAGCTGATTGCAGCAGGCAGGAGGCACTGACTGGCGGGGCTGCCAGCAGGCGGGAGATGCTAGGGGTTGGAGGGCAGGAGCTGAGGGGAGGGGCTGCTGACATATTCCAAATTCTGGCTCCTTCTAAGGCTCAGGTTGACCACCTCTGCCTTAAATGATTGCTTCTTGGAGCAGCTAGTCCTGGAATCCACAAGAGGAGAGACAATTCTTGATTTAGTCCTAAGTGGAGCACAGGATCTAGTCTAAGAGGTGACTATAACTGAACTGCTTGGTAATAGTGACCATAACATAGTAAAATTTAACATCCCTGTATGGGGGAGAACATCAAAGCAGCCCACCATGATAGCATTTAATTTCAGAAAGGGGTACTACACAAAAATGAGGAAGTTAGTTAAACAGAAATTAAAAGATACAATGTCAGAAGTGAAATCCCTGTAAGTTGCATGGAAACATTCTAAAGACACCATAATAGAGGCTCAATTTAATGTATACCCCAAATGAAAAAACCCAATAAGAGGACCAAAAAAGTGCCACTGTGGCTAAACAATAAAGTAAAAGAAGCAAGTATAGGCAAAAGGGCGTCCTTTAAAAAGGAAGTTAAATCCTATTAAGAAAAATGGAAAGGAGCATAAAGTCTAGCAAGTGAAGTGTAAAACTATAATTAGGAAGGCCAAAAAAGAATTTGAAAAACAGCTAGCCAAAGGCTCAAAAAGTCACAGCAAACATTTTTTTTTAACTACATCAGAAGCAGGAAGCCTGCTAAACAACTAGTAAATCAGCTTCTGTACCAGATGACTAAAGGATAGCTAATGTGACGCCCATGGGCAGCAGGTGAATGTGTCCTTTGGAGAGCTAACCCCTGGCCCCGCCCCTTCTGCCCCTCACACACACCCATGGACCCCCAACCCCAGCACTGGGTGTGTGGACAGACAGTGTGGCTGGAGTGCCCCCAACCCTAGCACTGGGCAGGCAGGCAGCACGGTCTGAACACCCCCTGCCCTGGAGCACTAGGCAGCCAGCGTGGTCGTAGCCCCAGCCTGGGGGTCTTGTGTGCACCGCGGCACCCAGCCTGCCTGCCTCAGCCTCTGAGCCACAAAGAGAACAGCAGCAGGCAGGAGGGGGTCTGGCTATGGAGCATGGGCGGGGCCACCCCAGGCTGTTTGGGGAGGCTCAGACGTCCCTGCCTATGATACCCATCAGCAATGGTGATGCCAATATAAAAAAAAAAAAAAAACTCCAGAAGCTATCCCAGCAGTTACAGGTCAGTGAGCCTAACTTTAGTACTAGGTAAATTGGTTAAAACTACAGTAAAGAACAGAATTATCAGATACATAAATGAACATAATTTGTTGGAGAAGAGTCAACGTGATTTTTGTAAAGGGAAATCATGCCTCACCAATCTACTAGTAATTCTTGAGAGAGTCAACAAGCATGTGGACAAGGGTGTTCAGTGGATATAGTGTACTTAGATTTTCAGAAAGCCTGTGACAAGGTCCTTTGCCAAAGACTCTTAAGCAAAGTAAGCTTCAGCTCTCATGGGATAAGAGGGAAGGTCCCCTCATGGATCAGTAATTGGTTAAAAGATAGGAAACAAAGGATAAGAATATTTTCAGAATGGAGAGAGGTAAATAGTGATGTCCCCCAGGGGTCTGTACTGGAACCATTAATGTTCAACATATTCATTAATTATCTGGAAAAAGGGTTAAACAGTGAAGTAGCAAAATTTGCAGATGATACAAACTACTCAAGATAGTTAAGTCCAAAGCAAACTTGGAAGAGTTCTCACACAAACTGGGTTACTGGACAACAAAATGGCAGATGAAATTCAATGGTGATAAATGCAAAGTAATGCACATTGGAAAACATAATCCCAACTATACATATGAAATTATGGGGTCTAAATTAGCAGTTACCACTCAAGGAAGAGATCTTGGAATCATAGCCGACAACTTTTCCCAGCACCGGTGGGTGCTCAAACCCCTCCCCACCCTGGGGCCTGCCCAGACTCCACCCCTGCCCTGCCTTCCGCCACCATTTCAACCATTCCCCAAATCCCCGCCCCAGTCCCACCTCTTCCCCAAGATTGCTGCATTCCCTGTCCTCCCCCCTCCCTCCCAGCGCTTTCCACCATGAAACAGCTGTTTCGCAGTGGCAAGCCCTGGGAACTAGGGGAGAAGCAGAGCCGTGGCGCGGTCAGGGGAGGAGACGGAGACAGAGGTGGAGCGGAGGTGGAGGTGAGCTGGGGCGGGGCGGGGCTGGGAGCTGCCGGTGGGTGCAGAGCACCCACCAATTTTTCCCCTTAGGCGCTCCGGCCTCAGAGCATCCACGGAGTCGGCACCTACGCTTGGAATCACTATGGATAGTTCTGTGAAAACATCCACGCAGTGTGCAGTGGCAGTCAAAAAAGCTAATAATGTTGGGAATCACTAGGAAAGAGATAGATAATAAAACAGAAAATATCATATTGTCTCTATATAAATCCATGGAATGGCCACATCTTGAATGTTGCATGCAGATGTGGCCCCGTCTCAAAAAAGACATATTGAAATTGGAAAAGGTTCAGAAAAGGGCAACAAAAATGATTAGGGGTATGGAACGGCTGCCATATGAAGAGAGATTAATGCGACTGGGACTTTTCAGCTTGGAAAAGAG
>NC_133769.1:77281554-77283350 GCF_003597395.2 Chelonoidis abingdonii | reverse complement strand
AGGAGGAACTTTGTCACAACTGGTGGCATGAGTTGGATTTTTGGCGTGCACAGCGTGGCGGAAAAAGGAGGGTGATTTAAAAAAAAAAGTGGGTTAATTTTTTTTTGTCACCACAATGGATGACGTAGTGTGGGCACTGATGCAAGCCACGGCGGTCCAGCAGGAGGCTATCCGTGTCCAGGCAGCCGCCCAGCAAGAAGCAGTGCGACTGCAGCAAGAGACTAATCGCCTGCTGATGGACCAAGCTGCTCAAGACCGAGCTAAGTTGCGAGAACTGGTAAACCAGGTAAAGACCCTTACAGAGCTGAACAGTAGCCATGATGGGACACGGCTCATACGGGCTAGCCATTGGCTGCAGAAAATGACACGGGAGGATGATGTAGAGGCATACCTTCTGGCCTTTGAGAGGACAGCCCTACGGGAGGCCTGGCCTTGAGATCAGTGGTCTGGCATCTTTGCCCCATTCCTGTGTGGGGAGGCCCAGGAGGCCTACCATGATCTGCCTGAAGAGGCTGCAGCAAACTACTCCCAGCTGAAGGCAGAGATCCTGGCCAGATCTGGAGTAACGACCGCAGTGCGGGCTCAGCGGTATCATGAGTGGGGGTACCAGGAAGACCTCATCCATCTTGCATGAAAGTGGTTGCAAACAGCGTCCTGAAGTCTGGAAGAGATACTAGAGATCCTGGTCATTGACTGGTACATGAGGGCATTGCCATCAGATCTCCGCAAATGGGTAGGCCAGAACGATCTGTCCACCTATGACGAGATGATCACACTGGTAGAAAGACGCATGGCAGACAGGTAATTGACCAAACTACCCAAGGAAATCCCCTTTCGTAACAAACACCCAACCCCAACCCTGGAAGGTGGGACAGCCAAACCCCTGGGGAGTCCTAGGTGGAGGAAGAGGGGGGCTGTAAACCAGCAGAAACTCCAGAAGGAAGGGATTGGCCTGAGTCGGGGGGAACCCTGGGACTAAACCCTCTAGCCCACATGATAGGAGAATAATTAGAAACAATTATAGACGTTATGCATGTGAGGAGTGGGGACACATAGCAGCACAGTGTCCCAGCACCGAGGAGCCTATGCAATGCAACTTGGGGGATTGGGAGGTCCCATGCGCCCTTATCCACCTTGCGGGCGTCGCATTAGCCCCGCATAACTACACCAGGCCGGTGAAGATAAATGGAGCAGAGACTTACAGACTTGTGGACTAGAGTGCTATCGCCCTATACGTGGTAACACTGTAAAGAAGTAGCCAGCCTGCAAGCCAAATCTGTAGCATGACGTGTTAACAGTGGGGACCATGAGCCAAATATCCCCACCATCAGTGGAGGAAAAGATGTCAGGGGAACCCCATTAAGGACAGTGCGATATCCAACTCCCATATCCTGTAAGTTATTGAGGGACTATGCCAGGGTTGATAAGTTACTCCCCCGCAGAGCTGGAGGGAGTGGAGACCCTGTGGTAGCGACTCAATCAGTGGGAATGTCAACCCCAAATGTTCAAGAGTTTCTCAGGATCTATCTCAGCCCACCCAAAAAGCCCAGAAGACAAAAGAGAGAAAGGAATCACTGAAAGGCTTTGGAACCCAGATCCTGACAACCAGGGCCAGAAGACCTGCGCTACGTAGTAAGGACAAGACACCACAGAGAAACTACCAACACGGAAATGACCGAGGCTGGCCAGCGGTGATGCGAACGAGACCTTGGAAAAAGCAGAAGCCGCCACCTGGACTCAGGCAGGTAATCCTGAGAGACAGACTTCGGCACCGACAGGCAAGAGAACCCCTAGAT
>NC_133769.1:77157354-77281454 GCF_003597395.2 Chelonoidis abingdonii | reverse complement strand
TCTTTTACCTTCGTGGGTCCTGCGCTTATTGGCCGGTTGCTCACCTCAGTGATCTTCCCCTCCGGTGAAACCACAGTCTGCGGTCAACTCTCCTGTGTCTGATCAGGAGTTGTGAGGTTTGGGGGACCAGGCCCGCCTCTACTCCAGGTTTAAGCCCCGCCCTGTGGATTGACAGCTGTCTATAGTGCTCCGTAACAGCTGCATGACAGCTACAACTCCCTGGGGCTACTTTCCCCTGGCCTCTCCAACACACTTCTTTAGGCCTCACCAAGCACCTTCCTCCTGGTGTCTGAAAAATGCTTGAGTTGTCTGATAATTCCTCAATCCGTAGCACACCCTCTCAGTCCAGTCTTGGTGCCTCTTGCTTCCCAGTCCTCACACACGCTTCCTCTTCCGCTGGCTCCTCCCCATCTGATGGTAGTGAGCTCCTTTTTAAACCCAGGTGCCCTTGATTAGCCTGCCTTGATGGCTGCAGGTGTTCTAATCAATGTAGCTATCTCCACTGCCTTCTGGGAAAGATTAATTAGGGCCCCCAGGTGCCTTGATTTAACTGGAGAAACATTGGTACCCATGTACTGTTCAGAGGTACTAGGAATTTTGTTTAGCCCTGGGCTAACCATACCTGTTCCTCAGTACTTTCTACTGTAGCCATTGCCTTGCCCATCACAATTCCCTCCGCTCTGTCCAACACCCTAGGGCTTGTGAGCAACTTTGGGACGCCAAGGCAATTGTCTTCTGAAGTCCATCAGCATTTGCCGTGGTGGCATCCAACTCCTGTGCCGTATTGCCGGACTGGAATGTTGTTACTGAGCGGTAAGAACCACCCTGTGACCCTTGCATTCTTTCCTTCATTTCTCTGCATCCACTGGAGGGTGCTGGTCCATCCTTCTTCTTTGGTTTAAGAGGAACTTTGTCACACATCTTTATTTTTAAAGCTGTGATGCAGGATCAGCTAAGTTCATAATTCTTCCCTCATTTTTTACATTACTAGAGAAAATTTGACATATGGACAGTTCCTGTGCTGGTGTGTTCTTTACTCAAGAAAAGGGGACAAAACTCAACTGCATTATGTTTAAAGAGTACAGTACTCCATGAGCAGTCCAACTGAAGTCAATGGGCCCACTTGTGGAAGAAGGTGCTTGTCAATGTTAGTAAGGGATCAGAATCTGGCCCATAGAGAACAAGGAAAGATAAATCATCCAAATAGATTATTTGGAGTATTTTTGCTCCTATACACTAGGTACCTACACAATTTCACAGGGAAAGGCTAGCTTTTAAAATAACTTCCTCTACACCACAGATAAGAGAAATCTGAGAGCAAAGAAAGACTTTATTCAAAAAACAGAGGAAAATGAGCCCTAAGAATAGATCTACTTCACAGAAAATGCACTGGACTAGCATGTATGTTCCATTACACATGGGATTCTGTGATTTTGAGTCAGCTAGTCCAGACTTGAATAACAATGAGAGTACTGTACAGCAATAATTCCTATCTGAAGCACTAATTTGAACAGGGGGCAGGGGGGGATTAAAAACAAAAGGACGCAACTTGACATGATCTTTGCACTACGGAATCAGCTTACAACAATGAGCTGATTCTACTGTGAAGTTTGAAGCAATGTTGAAATCTAGTAATTACCAGCAGGTGCCATTATGGAACCCATATGAAAGAGAAAAGGGGAGGAGGAGAATAAGATGTGCTTGTAAGGACTTGTATTGTTTTCTAAGATTTCATGACCAGAGAGAGAAAATAAAACTTTAATTTCCTTATTTAATGCAATGATGATAGATGTGACATAATGATGGATTATCATCTCATGTAAGAAATATGCAATAGCAAAGCAAAGATTTGGCTGCATACGCTTTCCGGTCTATTTATACAAAGAAAATTCAATGCATTAAAAACAATTTAAAACTTCTCCCCTAACCTCTGTCCAATCACAGAATGACCTTCATTAAACAAACAAGCGCATCTTCCTCTGGAACTATTCTGAAGTATAGACGTGCATAGAATGTGATTTGTGGGCCAAATGCAATTCTAAAATAATTACTCTCCTATTTAATATGCAGAAACAGCCTATGAAGACTACAGATCCTGCTTTTTCCTGCAAATAAATGCACCTGCAGTTTCTCAGCCTGACCTCAGCTGGTGCCAGATCTGGGGGCCGTAGTCTGCTTAGTTTCAATTTCAGTTTTTTAAAATCTCTTTGAAGAATTCCCTGTTCACTGGAACATATACACTAGGCCAATCTATTTTCTAGGAAGACAAACTATTGTTACAGCTCATTTTCCAGGGTTTTTCTGGAGTGTATGTGCTCCGTTCGGCATTCCAGTCTCCTACATTTTTCCCAGTTTTTGAGTCTGTCAAGTTTCCGTTTAATTTTTTTCTTTTCTCTCATCCCTCTTCATGGCAGTGTCATTCTGGCCCACCTCCTGATCAGTCACTTGTTCGTCTAATGAAATCACCTCCTTTTTAAGCCAGAGACATAAGCTTGCCTTTTCAGATCTATTTTTACTTTATAATTTTTAAAAAAGTGGGACAGGGTTGAAGATTTCATTTCCTTTTCTTATTCCTTGCTGAGTTTTAGAGTAGTTAACTCAGACCCTATTTGAGCTTTGGCCATGTTCTGCTGACGATGATTTGGCTATATATTCAAGGCCTTACTATAAACAGTTCTGTTCTCTTTACACAGGAAGTGCATCTGGGCTGTATCTTTGCCTTGCTGAGCATACACAGAGATGGACTGAAATAGCTCAGCTTTAGATTTGTCAAAACTCAGGCACTCTGTTGTGCCTTTTCAATGGCAAAACCAAATCTGACTTTGGATATGTGGCATATAGTAATATAGACTATTTTACACTTCCCTAATGTCTCTGTTCTTCTATAACATTATCAGGATAAAAATAACATTCTTCTTTCCCTTTTTAATAATTATTGCTCAGCTTCTAGCAATGGACATAAAGTTAAAATCATGTACATCCTAGGCCAGAGGTGGGCAAACTACTGCCCGTGGGCCACATCCAGACCACGGGACCTTCCTGCCCGGCGCCCAAGGTCCTGGCCCGGGAGGCTAGCCCCCAGCCCCTTCCATGCTGTTCCCGCTCCCCCGCAGCCTCAGCTCGCTTGCTCCGCCGCCAGCACAATGCTCTGGGCAGCAGGGCTGTGAGCAGGGCCAGCTCCAGGCACCAACAAAGGAAGCAGGTGCCTGGAATGGTCAATAGAAAGGGGCGGCAGTGCGCCCATTGTCAGGGTGGCACGTCCGGATTGGTGACAGAGGCACTTTGGCGGCAGCTCAATCGGCCCTGTAGCGGGGTGGTTACCCCACTCCTGCCCTGAAGGGCTTAAAAGAGCCTTGGGAGAGGGCTGTGGCTGGGGCAAGAAACCTGGGCTGATTGGGGAAAGTAGGCTCAGCTGGGGCCATCCCCCAATCAGGCCCAGCTGGCCCCTATAAGAGGCTGGGAGCCAGGGCCCAGTAAGTCTCCCTTTGTTCTGTAGAGGGAGAAGGGCCTGGCTGCAGGGACTTAAGCAAGACACCTAGATTGGGAGCAGGGCTGGGGAGGGGCCAGAGGAGCTGAGATCTCCGGCCTAGAAAGCCTCAGGCTGCAGGCTTGACTATAGGCTGAATAGGTGCAGGGCTGCAACGGGGCAGCCCATGGGTAGGAAGAGGCAGCACGTCCGAACCCCCTTGCAGGGCCGGCTTTAGGCTGATTTGCCCAATTCCCGGGAATCGGGCCCTGCGACTAAGAGGGCCCTGTGCCTTAGGCGCCCTTTTAATTTTTTTTACTTACCCCGGCTGCGGTCTGCTCCTGGGTCTTCCGTGGCACCGCTCCCCTGACCAAAGCGCCGGCGGGAGTGGGGTGGTCCCACAGCCCTTCTCTCCCAGCTGGAGCTCTGGCCGGAACGCAGCAAGCCCTGTGGCCCCGGCTGGAGCTCCGGCCGGAGCACAGCAAGCCCCGTGGCCCTGCTCTCCTGGCTGAAGCTCCGGGTGGAGCGCGACAAGCCCTACCCTGCAGCCCCGCTCTCCCGGCTGGCGTTCCGGCCCAAGCGCGGCAAGCCCCACCCTGCAGCCCCGCTCTCCTGGCTGGAGCTCTGAGCCCTTTAAATAGCCCCCAGAGCCCTGGGGTAGCGGGAGGCTCCAGGGGCTATTTAAAGGGCCGGGGCTCCAACTGCCTCTGCCACCCCAGTCCTTTAAATAGCCGCCGGAGCCTCTTCGCCCCCATGCATTCTCCAGGGCTCCCGCGGCTACTTAAAAGGTCCGGGGCGGGGTAGAAGCAGGGGAGCCCAGGGCCCTTTAAATGGCCCCCAGAGCCCTGGAATAGCAGGGGGCTTGGAGGCTATTTAAAGGGCCGGGGCTCCAGCTGCCTCTGCTGCACCCCCTGCCCTGCTCACCAGCCCTGCCCCCCCTGCCTGCAGCCAGCTCTGCACCCTGTGCCCACAGCCAGCCCCTGCCAACCCCCTGCCCTCTCTCCAGCCAACCCCTGCCACACACTCCTGCAGCCCTGCCCAAAGCCAGCCAGCCCGACACACACCCCTGCCCCCACCAGCCCTGCACTGCCCACCCTGCCCACACCCAGCCCCGCACCTCTGGCCCTGTCTCTGGCCCCTGCTGCACCCCCCTGCCTGAAGCCTCTGGCCCCTGCTGCACCCCCCTGCCTGAAGCCAGCCAGTCCCGCACTCCTCTGTCTCCAGCCCTGCCAACCCCTGCTGCACCCCCCTGCGGCCCTGCCTGAAGCCAGCCCACCCCACTCTCCCCTGTCTCCAACCAGCCCCGCACCCCTTGCCATGCCTGCAGCCAGACCCTACCTCCAGTCAGCCACTCCCCTGTCTCCAGCCAGCCCCGCATCCCTTGCCCTGCTCAGCCAGAAACCTAAGCCTCCAGTCAGCCACTTCCCTGTCTTCAGCCAGCCCCGCACCCCTTGCCCTGCCTGCAGCCAGATTCTACTCCAGTCAGCCCCTGACCTGCCTCTAACAACACCCATGTCACTGCTGCCTGCACTTCCCAGGGCAGTAACCCTGCATATCTGCTTCAATGAGGGGGCAGAGGAGCAGCTGGGACCCCCACATGTGCACGCCCCAGGGAGTGGCAGGGACCCACCACCGTGAAACGGCGGTCATTAATACCCAATCACAGCATATATGATTCAAATGTTCATATATTATATTTTATTATTTATATATTTGGAAAGTAAATAAACTGGAAAATAAAAGGCTTTTTTTCAACATGTTTTTTTTTTAAGTCACCCTGCCAGGGCCCCGCCAAAATGTTCGAATTGGGCACACTTCCTAAGCCGGCCTGGCCCCCTTGCCTATGACGAGTGGCTTTTACACGCAGTCTGCCGCAGGGAGCAGGGGCTTAGTGATGACTGACAGTAGCCTAGAGGGAGGCAGGTGGAGATTAGAGAGTTGGGGATTCCCCAGAGAAAGGAACTCAGAGGCTGGGTGGGTTGCCAGGGGGTAGCACCCAGATAAAGGCCTGGGGTCCGGGTGGACCAGGGCTAGAACTAAGTGGTAACACCGGCCTGCAGAGGGCGGCCCAAGCTGGAAAAGAGCTAATGCCTGAGACGACCAGCAGGAGGCTCCGCAGGGGTGAGTTGCACTCGCTTACAGGCCCCCATCTGGATCAGCACAATTCAGCGATGGGTCCTTCATCTCACTGTCTTCCTCTTCGATGGCATCTTTGGGGCGCTCAATAGGGTTCTTTTTTTTTTTCTCGCCACTGGGGCAGCAAAAAGCTGGAGCCGGCATCTGGCTGTGAGCTCCTGGCGCGCAGCTGCAGAGCCAGCCTGACCCGGTGCTCTGAGCTGCGTGGTGGTGGGTGGCGCAGCGTGGCCGGCTCCAGCCAGGCATGCAGCTGTATCGCTACCAGCCACCAGTGCTCCGGGCAGCACAGTAAGAGGGCAGGGAGCAAGGGGGTTGGATAGGGCAGGGGAGTTCGGGGCTGGTGCGCGGGGGGGGTTTGGTAGGTCAGGGGGTGGGGGTGTGCATAGGGGTCGGTGGGGACAGGGAGTTGAATGGGGCAAGGGTCCCACGGGGGCAGTCAGGAAGGACGGGGGTTGGATGGGGCGGCAGGGGGCAGTCAGGGGCAAGGGTTCTGGGGGCAGTCAGGAGACAGGGAGAAGGGGTGGTTAGATGGGATAGAGGCCCTGGGGGTGGTGGTCAGGAAATGAGGGGTGTTGGATGGGGCAGGAATCCCAGGGGGGGGAAGATAAGAGGTGGGGGCTGGGCCACAACCCCCTCCCCTAATCGGCCCTCCATACAATTTATGAAACCCAATGTGGCCCTCAGGCCAAAATGTTTGCCCACCCCTGTCCTAGGCTCAAAATCACAAATGCAGGTAACAGATGCATACTTCTAGATGGCCCCAACTATTGCTAAATTCAGATAAGACATCTGAGGCCTTAATACAATTGGGGTACAGAACTGAAACATAGCTAAGTTCCCTACCTTGCAAGGATGGCCTGCAGTTCATTTTTGTGACTTAAATAAAGATGATTGGCCATCAGCGTAAGCACTACCTTTACATGTTAATTATTGGAAGGAGGAATTCACTGGTCCATTGTCACTGTCATTTGACATTGCTGAATTCATTGTTCTAGCAACATTGTATACACTAAGCATCAGTTCACAGAAGCAAGAAGCAAATGCTTATAGAAATTTCCCATGCGCCATCTGGGCATGGGACCTTGTGTGACGTTATTGACGTGAACTGTGACTGTATAGATCATTGTTGCAACCAAGGTCCTATAGTTGCAGCAAATTTTGTACAAAGGAGGACAAGTAAGGTGAAAACGTTGTAATTTGCTGGTTATGATTATGCTGTCTGTCTGTATCATTTTTGTGTTTAAAGTTATAAGTATTGGCACTATACTGTCTGTATTTCAAACTTGTGCTATGTGTCTGGGTGACACCCCAGACAGTTTGGCATCAGCACTGCCTAGCCTGCTTGATACCCATTCAGGACCATAAGTTATACAATTGACCCATTAAGAGAAGGCAGATACATCTTATGTTTCAACAAGGCATGGAGGGACATGCCTATCTAAGGCTTTCAAGCCATGTTCTGGGCAGCTTGTGTTTGAAACAAAGGAAGCTCAGGCCACATGGCAAGAGACTATAAAAGGCAGCTGCATCTTCTCTATCTTGTCTTCAATCCTGCTTCTTACCTCTGGAGGAACTTTGCTACAAACTGAAACTCTGAATAATGGATTGAATGACCCATCCAAGCAGTGGATCTACTCCAGAGACTTACTTAAGCCAGCAGTTTATTCCGTCACTGCTACAAGCCTGAAACAAGAACTTTGTCATTACTGTATGTAATTAATCCCATTTAACCAATTCTAGCTCTCATCTCTATCTTTTCCCCTTTATGAATAACCCTTTAGATTTTAGATTCTAAAGGACTGGCAACAGCGTGATTTGTAGGTAAGATCTAACTGGTATCTTGACCTGGGTTCGGGGCTCGGTCCTTTGGAATTGGGAGAACCTCTTTTCTTTTACTGGGGTATTGGTTTTCATAACCATTCATTCCCTTAAGGAGTAGCGCTGGTGGTGATACTGGGAAACTGGCGTGTCTGAGGAAATTGCTTGTATGACTTCTGGTTAGCCAGTGGGGTGAAACCGAAGTCCTCTCTGTTTGGCTGGTTCGGTTTGCCTTAGTAGTGGAGGAACCCCAGCCTTGGGCTGTGACTGCCCTGCTCTAAGCAATTTATCCTGAATTGATACTCTCAGTAGTGTCCCGCCAAAGGCTGCTTAGTTACACCTTGCCAGCTCACAGATCAACTAACTTCTTGATATACAGAGCAAAACATGGCATTGTAAGGGCATGTCACTGGCAGTTTTTTGGCCAAAAGCTTTGTCGATTATTTTAAAAAAGCGCTTAAAGAAAACCGCTGTTGTGTGTTCACGTTTTCTTCCAATGGTGGCGTAGCGTGTTCACACTTGCGGCACTTGCATCGCCAATGAGAGCAGTACACTATGGTAGCTATCCCACAGTACAGCTCTCCCCCTTCTGCCACTAGGACTTGTGGGAATGTGGAGGGGATCGTGGCACATCAGGGGTCTGGGCTCAATGCCCCATGATGCACTGCTTTCTATCCCAGCATTCCATATGCTTCCATCTTCAGTTCGTGGCATTTTTCAAAGTCCCTTGTTTTCTGCTTTCCCTGCCATATCTATATGCAGGAATGGATCCCGCACTGCTCTCCACTCCTCTACTAGCTCTCATTAACACATCACAAGTGGCAGTGGAGTTATTCCTGAAGTTACAAAAGCAATGGCGGGCACAGTTGCCTGAGTGATGTCCAACATGGAAAGCAGTAACATTAGATTGCTTTTGGCATTCATGGAGGGGCTGAACACAGTGGAATGTCATTTTTTGGCTCGAGAAAGTAGCACAGAGTGGTGGGATTGCATCGTGATGCAAGTCTGGGATGACAAGCAGTGGCTGCAGAACTTTTGGATGAAGAAAATGACCTTCCTGGAACTGTGCGCTAATCTGGCCCCAGCCCTGCAGCACAAGGACACCCAAATGAGAGCTGCTTTCTCAGTGGGGAAGCGCGTGGCAATCGCAGTATGGAAGCTGGCAACTCCAGACTGCTACCAGTCGATCGCCAAACAGTTTGGGTGAGGAAGTTGACTGTTGGGGCTGCATTAACGCAAGTGTGCAAGGCCATTAATCGCATCCTGCTGTAAAAGACCATGACTCTTGGCAACATGCGTGAAATTGTGGATGGTTTTGCAGAAATGGGTTTCCCTAACTGTAGAGGAGCAATAGATGGTGCACACATTCCATTTCTGGTGCTGAACCACAGGGGCACCATTTCAGATTTTGATATGGGGGAGCAACTTTAACCGTGATTCCCGGGGCTATTTTCTACTGAATCAATACTCCACTGTCACTTCAAAACTAGCCCCAAAATAGCCCTATCTATTTATTTAAACATTTTTTTTATTAACACTAGGGTCTATACCTTTAAAAAGAATCACTATCTAGAGTATAATTAAATTATGGATGTTAGCAGCGTAGATCTATAACAAACAAATTTTGGCAGCTGAATCTTACAAATTGTTCAGATTGGCTTAGGTTTATGTTCACTGAAGAGTTTATACAAATAGTTATGATAAATACAAAGGATTAAGTTGGAAGGAGGTTTCTGGTGTGTTACTGTAAGGATTTGATAGAGTAAACATCACATCCATGAAATTCACTGATCTTACTCAAGTCTGTGAGACTCTGCCACCCTCAGCAATGTTAAAGAGTAAGTACAACAAGAGATAAGAATATTTTTCCAGCTGGAAGAGGAGATACAGCAGAAAGCTGCAAAATGGCTGTTTGAGGGTAGCAGTCAAGGGGTAGCAGCTCCTCAAAGGGTATCTGAGAAAAAGGTCCGAGAAAAGTGCAACCCCACTCTGGGCAGATTTGGTAAAATACAGGCATTCACAGAGGAATCGGTGTTTCTGTGTCACAGCATATGGGCCTGACCCAAAGCCCATTGTTGGCAAAGGAAAGACTCTCATAGACAAGTGGGATTAAATGGCAGAATAAATGGACACACTGGGGTACTGCAATTCACTACAAAATTAGAGAGTTGAACAAAATAGGAAGTTTTAAGTGTAATTTAAACAATATTTGTGGTGGTGGTGGTGGCAGCTCATCCTTATTTCTTCATAGCAGGGAGAGATTACAGCTTTTTCTATTCTGGAGCACTGCTCTTGCAGCCTGGCTGTGCTTTACTTTCTCCAAGCGTAGACAATGAAAAAAATCAGTTCAACTTTTAATTCATTTCACGTTCAATGACCCAGTGCTCCAGTATTTGGTTTCAAACACTGCCCAGTAATCTTGGTCTAAGAACTATTTTCAGTCAGATACGTAGTCTTTTAAAAAAAAAAATAAGGGTTTGGAACCTTTTTTGTAGTTTATGGTTTTATAATAGTTGTTTTTTTTAATAAGTTATAGACGCTGGAAGTAGGGATGCTGGGGGTGCAGCACTCTCTGGCTTAAAGTGGTTTCCATCATATACAGGGCCATTACAGTGGCTGCATGATCTCTAGGTTATTCTTGGGCATGATATTTTTGGAGATCTTTCTAATTCATCACGAAAGAAATTCTCTGATTGTGTTGTAACTTGATCTTTCACCATTAGCATAAATGAACTGATGCTAAAGTACAGAGGTTAAGATAAATATTTAAAAGTTTGTCAAGGGTGAAAGTAGTGTTAGAGAGAAAGTATATGCATTAATTAACAAATAAAGGGGGGGGATTAAATTAATGATGGCTCAAAAGTAGCTGAGGTACCAAACTTTAAAAAAAAAAATCTCTTCAAAAGTCAATATATAGAGTTCAGAGCAGCAGCCATGTTAGTCTGTATCCGCAAAAAGAACAGAAGTACTTGTGGCACCTTAGAGACTAACAAATGTATTTGAGCGTAAGCTTTCATGGGCTACAGCCCACTTCTTCGGATGCATAGAATGGAACATATAATGAGGAGATATAGATACACATATAGATACACATATATAGAGAGTGTAATTAAATGAAGGATGTTAGCAGCTTGGATCTATAATAAATTTTGGATTACTAATTGTTCAGATTGGTTTGGGTTTGTGCATTGAAGGGTTTATACAAATAGTTATGATAAATACAAAGGATTAAGTTGGAAGGATTTGAGACACTAAACATCACTTCAATGAAATTCACGCATGGTACTCAATTTTGTGAGACTCTGCCACCCTCAGAAATACTAAAGAGTAAGTAAACAGGAGCTAGGATTACTTACCAGTTGGAAGAGAAGGAGATAAAGCACAGCAGACACTCAGCTATAAAATGGCTGCTTAAGGGCAGCAGTTGCTTGTATCTACACATGTAAAGGAGCAGCAGCTCCTCAAAAGGTGTTCTGGGGAAACGATCCTAGAAAAATGCAACCCTGGGGAGATTTGGTATGATCAAGGCATTCACAGAGGACTCAGCATTTGTGTGTAATAGCCTATATGGACCTACCTGGTAACCTGACCCAAAACCCATTATAGGCAAAGGAAAGACTCTCACAGACAAATCGCAGAATAAATGACCACACTGGGGTATTGCCATTAATGGAAAGTTTTAAGTGTAATTCAAACTATATTTGTGATGTGACAGTGTAACCCATGTGCCTAATAGGAAGATATCTCTTTAAGAGACCCATTGCAGGGAGGTAAGAGTGAGTTGTGTCTGGGTCATTGTTGCTAGGCAGATTTAGCACTCCACATCCAGAAGCTTCTGGAATTGGACATGAGCTTTGGGTCTGCTCCAATAGGTGCCTTGTTGTGCCCAGGGGAACAGCTGCCCTGTTCATGAGGGCAAGCAGTCAGGGCAGCTGCTTTGCAGAAGCCCATGTGCCCTGTGTGAGTTGGGAGAAGCTGAGCTTAGGAGCAGAAAGCAGGCTGTTGTTCCTAACTCTGAAGCATTTTGTATCAGGCTAGTGATAGTGTTACCCTCTAACACCGAAGCATGGGAAATGCTAATTATAGCAAGGAGAACGAGTGGGAAAAATAACGTCTGTTTCAATTGTATGTTTTGATTTTAGCCAAACTGTTCTTGTTAAATTACCTCAACTAGTCTGATTCACCAACTTTTCTTTAACTGTGGTAATGGGGAAAGTCATTTCTATTTTGCTATTCTCAGTTTTGCATATTCTTGTAACATGGTTTTCTTTAAATCTATGCACTTAACAGAGTGGTTGGTTAATCTGTTAGCTGACTGGCTAGCAGTGATTTCAGCAGAGGAAGAGTCTGCATGGATTCCAACTGAAGATTCCTACAAGCAAGTGGAGGGAAGATATTGTTTTAGAGTCAGCAGTCTGTATAGATTTGGTGATCAAAGACTCTAACTGAGCCTGAGGCTATGGCTACACTTGAAATTTGTGAGTGTTGTCGAAGCGCCAGCACTGGGAGAGAGGTTCTCCCAGCATTGCACATAAACCACATCCTCTAACGCTGTAGCTTGCAGCGCTGGGAGCGCGTTACACTGAGGGTATGGCTACACTTGGAAATGTGCAGCACTGGGAGTTACAGCTGTGGTCGTACAGCTGTGTAGGAACAGCGCTGCAGTGTGGCCACACTCACAGCTACCACACTGCAGTGTGGCCACATTTGCAGCATTTGCAGCGCTGTTTGGGTAGTAGGTGCATTGTGGGCAGCATCCGCAGCGTTCAAGTGGAGCGCAACGTGCTTTTTCAAAAGAGGGGGGTGGGTGGAGTGTGAAACAGGGAGCGTCGGGGAGACAGACGAGAGCGGATTTTTGGAAGCAGTCACTGTGACAGCTCCCTGCCTTGCAAGTTCAAAGGCTGGGGGGTGGGGTGGAGTGTGGACAGGGAGTGGTCGGGGAGACAGAGAGAGCGGATTTTTGGAGCAGACACTGTGACAGCTCCCTGCCTTGCAAGTTCAAAACGGAGGGGTGGGGTGGAGGTGGGTGATAAGGAGCGTGGGGGAGACAGAGAGAAGCGGATTTTTGAGGCGGACTACTGTGACGCTCCCGTGCCTTGCAAGTTCAAAAGCAGGGGGGGTGGGGTGGAGTGGTGACAGGGAGCGCTGGGGAGACAGAGAAGAGCGGATTGTTGGAGCAAGACACTGTGAGCTCCTGCTTGCAAATTCTGCCATTTCCCCACCCTCTCTCAATCACTCTTAAATGAAAGGCTTCAGACCAGAACAAGGCAGCTCTCCAACGGACTCCCTCCCCCCGCCGTGCTGTTTGTCTCCTCAGCAAACGAGTGAACATCCAAAGCCTCCCACTCAGCTCGCTCGCTGGAGGCAAAGAGCAGCTGTGTTGGTAAGCTCCAAAGGAGTACCTTCCAGTTTTTTGTAGACAAGGATTCTGGGATTACCTCTTAATACCGCTGGAGCCAATAACAGCGCTGGTGAGTGTCCACACCTGATGAGCAGCGCTGCATCACCAGCGCTGGATTCGCTACACCCGTAGCAGACCAGGAGTACAGCCAGTGCTGCAGCCAGGGAGTTGCAGCGCTGTAACCCCCTCACCAGCGCTGCAACTTGCAAGTGTAGCCAAGCCCTGAGGCTTTACAGCACTGTATCTTGCAGCGCTTGGGGGGTGTTTTTTCACACCCCTGAGCGCGAAAGTTGCAGCACTGTAAAGTGCCAGTGTAGCCATACCCTTAGGTGAACAAAACCTAAGCTTTTGGGAACTTGCAGTTTCTTCTCACTGTATTTCTGTGTGGACTGAACTGTTCAGATTTTAATTTGTTGTTTTCTTTATTTAGTGTCTGTGGATTATAAAATAGCCTTGTCATGATATAAA
This sequence comes from Chelonoidis abingdonii, assembly GCF_003597395.2. Classification (NCBI taxonomy): domain Eukaryota; kingdom Metazoa; phylum Chordata; order Testudines; family Testudinidae; genus Chelonoidis; species Chelonoidis abingdonii. Next base: position 77,268,165 of record NC_133769.1, on the reverse strand, counting down.
AATTAGATTATTTCTTTATCATATGATTTTATAAAGTTATTTAATTAAATTCATTTCTTTAGTTCCTTTTGGGAATATGGGAAGATTGACCCTGTGCAATCCTTGCTGAAAATCCTTAGAGACTGAACTCTGGGTCTCCAGCTACTTTCTGTGGCAGTTGGGTATTTTTTAAGGCACCGGAGACAGGAAGTGAAGTGAACTGTAGTCCACCCAAAGGTTATAACAGCTGTTTCTTGACAGCAGGGAAAGATCCCAGGTAGTCATACTTCAGCACTGTTCTTGCAGCCTGAAACTTTCAAAGCTGGGCTGTCTGTGGGAATAATTATTCTCTGAATGTGCCTGGGGCCCTCTCCCATTCCTGAGTAGCTCTGTGTTTACTGGTTTCACAAGGGGCTTGCTTGTGCCTTTGTAACATGTCAACATGTGAAGGTGAATGGCAGATCATGATGAAATCTGCAGCAAGCATCTCCTGACTTAAGCCCAGAGCTTCCTTTCCCTAAGCCTGTTTCAGGAAAATGAATTTGAAAAAAGTGCTGTAGAAGCTCCCACCCTACTACTGGCTCTGCCAGATACACCTCTGCATTCCTATAGGCTGAGCAAAGAATAGCCAGCCCAGGGAGGGGAGGGGTGGGAGAACAGTGAGCCACATTGTTTCTGGCTGGGGGTGGGGGGTAGAGGAGTAAGCTGTGCAAGCAGCCTGTGTTGCTGTTTTGCTCCCAGCTGGTGAGGGGGGGAGGCAGAGGGGTAAGCAGTGTCACTGTATGAAACTCGGCAGGATTCAGTCCCCCTCTGCCCTACCTAAATGGTGCCTGTGCCAGACTACCTTGCAACCGAATACATCAATTCAAGGGGTACTTCTCCATGGTTTTGCAGATGCTTGTGGATCACCATGGGTGTTTCACTGGCATTAATGCAGTGTGGTCTGGAAAGGTGCATGACACATGTATCTTTAAGAACACTGGCCTGTACAGAAAGCTGTAAGCAGGGGCTTTCTTTCCAGACCAGAAGATCACGATAGGGAAAGGCAAAATGCCCACTGTGATCCTGGGAGAACCAGCATACCCCTTAATGCCATGGCTCATGAAGCTGTACATGGGAAACCTAGACAGCAGTAGGGAGTGGTTCAATGACAGGCTGAGTAGGTGTAGAATGACAGTTGAATGTGTGTTTGGCCAATTAAAGGCACACTGGCGATGTCTATATGGCAGGTTAGACCCAAATGAGGAAAATATACCCACGGTTATAGCCGCATGTTTTACGCTGCATAATATTTGTGAAGGGAAGGGCAAACGGATTACTCGGGTGGACTGCCAAGGCACAACACCTGGCTGCTGATTTTGAGCAGCCGGACACCAGGGCTATTAGAGGGGAGCAACATGAGCTGTAAGAATCAGAGATGCCTTGAGACCATACTTGGAAGAGGAAAAACAGTAATGTTTGTTGCTATGATTGGGACTGCAATGGTAAATTACATTTGGTAGGCTAGGAAGCGGTTGTGATTGTTAAGGCTAGGATTCAATGAAAGGAACTAAATAAAGTGCTTGTTGATTTGCAGATGCCCTGTAGTATCATACCGTGCAACTAAACGGAGTGCTTATGATTCAAAAATGTTTGCTTTTATTGACAAATAGGCCACACAGACACATGCACGTACATACACACACACTGTTGGTGGGGGAGAAGGTACCAGGTGGTGGCTGATTTTTAAAGCTGAGTATAAGTCCAGCTTTCATTTGAAAAGCTGTCTGCGAGGGAATGGAGTGTAGAGGAAAGCACCAAATGCCAGAAGGTGGAAAGGAATGTGCAGGGGGAGTTTGCAGAGTTCATGGGAAAGAGTTCTGAATGTGCTGAAGGGGAGGGAGGGCCGGCATCTGCTCAATCTGCAGTGTTACGAGAGTCTGGAGAGTGTCGGTTTGATGCGCCAATACTTTAATCAGCCTATCCTTGCATCCCTGTTGTCAGAATCCTTCTCTTCTCTTTCTTGCTTTTCACTTTCCCTCCACTTCTTGCATTCAGTGTTTTCTGCCTCTGAGTGCTGCAGTGAAATGTTTGTTTCTTTGTTGCTAGACAACTTACTACTTTTGATTTGGTTTCCAATCATTTTTAAAGCACTAGGATAGTACATAATATTACGGAAAGCAAAATATATTCCCTCTTTCAAGTGAATATAAAGGTATTTGAGGGCCAGGTGTCTAAATGAAGTCACAGTTACTAATAAGCACCTCTACCCCGATATAACGCGACTAATTTGGATATAAGCGGTAAAGCAGTGCTCCGGGGGGGGGGGGGGCGCTGCACACTCTGGCGGATTAAAGCAAGTTCAATATAATGCGGTTTCACCTATAACACGGTAAGATTTTTTGGCTCCCAAGGACAGCGTTATATCAGGGTAGAGGTGTAATTGTTTTTAATACGTCTTGTATTGTATTGACTGCTGGTCTGGGCAATATAACCTAAATCAGAATTGCCAGCATTTGAAAAAAATGTTTCAAGGGACAATTCTTTAAAAGATCCAGGGAGCTGCCACAGAGTTTGGGTTTTTTAAAGCATTTCTTTATTAATTTTTCAAGAAAAAAGACATTTATATTAATGCAACAATCATAACTAACCTCAGGAGAGAGGAGTGCATTTTTTTGTTATCTTATGTTTCTGTTGTCTTTTAACTTTTGTTTTTCCTCTGATTTTTTTCCCCTCTGAGAGAAAAGAGGCTTAATGCTGGATCACAAGGTGTATTAGTTACAAATGGAATCTGTAGAAGATTGTTGATAATTACATGTATGAAAAACATATTATGTCCTAATCGCATTACTGCATCAGTGTGACACTAAATATTAATCAATGTAATAACTATAAGCCAGGTTTAAATCAGTGTAAGAGTGTCCAAACTGTTGAAAATGATGAGTGGGGAGATGTCTGTCTGCACAGCTTTGCTAAGATTCTTCTTGCACACATGCACAGTGTTGGGTTTTGACACTGGGGGTGAGGGGGCTGTCTACACACAAACTTGCACCAGTTTCACTATAGTGGGTTTTTAAATCAATCTAATTAAACCTATGCTGAATCCTCCATGGGCACTGTTAAAGAAATTGAAATATGGCTTATATCAATTTAGCTAAACCACAAGTTGTGTGTAGGCAAGCCCTGACACTACCCAACTCTGTGCTTGTGTCCAGGGAGGTTTTGCAAAGCTGTGCAGCAAACTGCATCAGTTCTACTTCAATCAGGACTTCTCTGGGAAGGAAGGGAAAGCAGGACTTGTCCTTATGTGAACTCTACATAAGAAGGTTTCAATTCCATCTAGGGGTTCTGGCACTGACATAAACCATGAGAACCTCAGAGATGGAATTACAGCATCATTGTAGGTACCTTTTTAAGAACATATTTCTAACGGAGTGGTTTCCAAAATATTCTCCCTCTTTATTAATCAAAAATATGAAAAATAAGCACACCGAAACACTGCAAAAGCCGAGTCAGTGTGCATCTGTGTTCTGACCAGCAGCCATCCAAAGCACAGTCCCTCTGACTTCAGTAACTCAGCTAGAGGTTATGGGTCTATCCCCAGAGTAGGTGAGTAAGGTTCTGCAATGTGCAGGAGGTCAGACTAGATGATCATGATGGTCCCTTCTGGCATTAAAGTCTCTGAGTTTATTTCTCTGAGAAGCAAGAGCCATCTGTATTGAAGGAAGGTGAGCTGTGCCTAGAGGCCATCCCAGGTCAGGTGAGACTCTCACATAAATATGCACATCACATATGCACACCACATCCTTATCCCACACCCTTCTACTACAGCTTCTGTGGGAGAAGGCCTGCAGACCAGTCTCTCATGGGGTTTTAGAGACAACCAAAATAGGGGAAACCATCCCAAACCTCTACTGCTGGGTGGGAGTTTTCAAGTAGACGCCTATCCTCAATGCCTTTTAGCATTTTTCCCTATGATTTTCGTCCATCTCTTCATCCCTTTCTGCGTCTCCTATCATGTGTTGTTTTCCCCCTTAACTCCCATATCTTTGGCCCTCCCCTACTATCCTCCAGCTTAATGATTTCTTTATAAAGAAGTATTTTCATTCCCTCTAAATATCATAAGCACATGTGACATTGTTTTATTATGATCTCAGTGCTTAGCAATAAGTACACAGATCTATTTTTCTCCATTTTTATAATAGTTGGTCCTTCTTCGAGTGCTTGCTCATATTGATTCCAATTAGGTGTGCGTGCGCCACGTGCACATTCGTCAGAAGATTTTTACCCTAGCAACACTTGGTGGGTCGGCTGGGTCGCCCCCTGCAGTGGCGCCATTATGGCGCCGGATATATACCCCTGCCAACCCAACGACCCTTCAGTTCCTTCTTACCGCCCGTGACAGTCATTGGAACTGTGAGCGCGGCTTTGCTGATCTCCACATCCCTAGCTACTCGTAGTTCTTTGCTGTTTATTGTGTGTGTAGTTCGAGTTCTTGTAGTTATAGTTAGTATTAGTTGTTGTATTTATAGCTAGTGTATATAGTTTAAGGGGGGATCGGAGATTAGCCCCTTTCCTCCACCCCAGTACGGCCCATGCCCAAGGCACCGGGATTCAAACCGTGCTCAGCGTGCCAAAAGCCAATGCCAATAGGGGATCCCCACGACTCCTGCCTCAAGTGCCTAGGGGAATCCCACCTTACCGATAAGTGCTGCATCTGCAAGTCGTTTAAACCAAGGACGAAGAAGGAGCGGGACTTTCGACTGAAACAGCTCCTCATGGAGTCGGCAGTTAGTCCTGCAGCATCGGTACCGAGCACCCAACAGACTGCTTCTGTAAGGAGCACCCCTTCGGCCCCGGACCTCTCCGGTACCGAGAAGGAGCCCCGGCACCAACCCTTACCGGCACCAACATCTGCTCGGCACCGCTCCCTGTCCCCGAGACCCAGGAAGCAACATAGCATTTCAGGTGCTTCAGCTCCACAGAAGGAGGGCTCTTCGAAGACGGTTCATCTGGCACCGTCATCTGCCACGGCACCGTCGACTGTGGCACCGCCAATTGTGGCTCCACCGAGCGAGGCACTGTCAATTCCAGTCCCACAAGGGCCGTTGAGTCCGGTGCCTGACAGCTCCCTGGCTCATGCTGTGGTTGAGTTCGTCCTCCCTTCTACACCGGAGACCTGCTCCGTGGCAAGGGAGCTCATCACCATGATGGAACCGACACAGCCTCAACCCCCGGCACCGCCGGTGCGGGTCATACAATCCATCGGGAAACCGGCCCTAGTAAGTCCACCTTCCGTTGGTCCAACAGAGAGACGTCATTCAAGATCACAGTCTCACAGACGCTCTCGATCACGCCATTCCCGATCCCGGCGCCGCTCGCAGTCCCAGCACCGCTCTCCATCGCGGTACCGGTCGCACTCGCAGCACCATTGGACATCTCGTCCACCAGCCAGATAGTCCCGGTACCAATCCGGCTCACGGCACTGCTCTCGGCACCGTGTATCCTGCAGTGGCTCCAGACAAAGGGACTCGAGATCCCAGTCGACCTCCCAGCACCGCTACGGTAGAAGGTCCCGGTCTCACTCGCAGTACCGTTATAGCTACCGGTACCACTCCCCAGTACTGCCCCGGAATCGAGCATCCAGAACAGTGGCGCCCTCCCAGGGCTTATCAGCACTGCCGTGGCCATCGAGACATACATCGGTGTCATCGCAGGCTGGTAGCGCATCGTATCCTCAGGAGCGTGACTCTGACATCCCCAGCCATATATTTCCAGAGACCCAGAGCCACGAGCAAGGACTTCATCACTGGTCCACCAAGCCCAAGGTGCTCCATCAATGGCTCCACAGTTGTCCCCGTCAGAACACCGGGTATTAGAGGTGACAGTAAGCCCCCACCCGCCCCCCACGGGCACGGATGAGACTCCTATACCATCTGCAGACACCCAGGTTCCACCTGACGCTTCTCAAGTACAGGAGCCTCCACAGGACCCCCTGGTCCTGGGCCTCTCCTCCTCCTCCTCGCCTGACGAGGCGGTGGTGGGAACATCCTTCTCAGGCCCTCCACCAATTGATCTCAGGGTCTATCAAGACCTTTTGAGATGAGTGGCTCAGAATATGAACTTACAGGTGGAGGATGTCCCTGAAATAGAGGACCCTGTCGTGGACATCCTATCGGCTGATGCACCTACTAGAGTGGCTCTTCCTTTTATCTGCACCATACAGGCTAATGCGGACACCATTTGGCAATCCCCAGCCTCGATTCCACCTATAGCAAGGGGAGTAGAGAGAAAATATATGGTCCCCTCAAAGGGGTATGAATATCTCTACATTCACCTACCTCCTTACTCTTTAGTGGTGCAATCGGTGAACAAAAAGAAGCGTCATGGCCAGCAAGCCCTGGATCCTAAGTCAAAGGAGGCTAGGCACATGGACCTCCTAGGCCACAAAATATACTCAGCCGAGGGCCTCCAGCTTAGGGTGGCAAACCAACAAGCCCTCCTAAGTAGATATAACTTTAACACGTGAGTGTCCTTGGGGAAGTTTACGGAGCTTCTTCCCCAGGAGTCCCATCGAGAATTTACGGCCCTACTTGAGGAGGGTAAAAAGATAGCAAGAACCTCCCTCCAAGCCTCTCTGGATGCAGCAGACTCCACAGCCAGAACTCTGGCGTCAGGAGTGACGATGAGGCGTATCTCCTGGCTCCAGTTATCAGACCTTCCCCCTGAATTACAACAAACTATTCAGGATTTGCCCTTCGAAGACCGGGGCCTGTTCTCAGATAAGACTGACCCTAGACTGCAAAGTCTGAAGGACAATCGCGTTATAATGCGCTCGCTGGGTATGCACATGCCAGTGACCCAACACAAGACCTTCCGGCCCCAGCCATACCGCCCTTACGCTCCGCCTAGGCCGCGTCAGGACTTTAGCAGAAGGCGTGGTAGAGGGAATCGTCGGAGGCAGTCTGGCCCTCAAGGAGGTCAAAATCAGGTGCCCCCTAAACCACCAGCGGGGCCCAAGCAGAACTTCTGATGAGATGCCCAAGGGCGGCCCACCAGTTGCTCTACCAGATCCTTCTCGCTATTTCAACCGCCTCTCCCAATTCCTCCCTGCCTGGTCCCAGCTAACTTCAGATTGTTGGGTTCTGCGCATGGTGGAAGTGGGATACCACCTCCAGTTTGTTTCAGCCCCGCCTTCCCACACTCCCTCCCCGTCCCTCTTCAGGAACCCCTCTCACGAGCAATTCCTCTTACAAGAAGTCCAGTCGCTCCTAGCCATGGGAGCCATAGAGGAGGTGCCAAAAGACATGAGGGGAAAGGGGTTTTATTCCCACTATTTCCTAATCCCCAAGGCAAAGGGAGGTCTACGACCGATCCTAGACCTGCGAGAACTCAACAAGTTCATGATAAAGCCGAAGTTCCGCATGGTAACCCTGGGGACATTATCCTGTCCCTGGATCCGGGAGACTGGTTATGCCGCCCTCGATATGAAGGACACGTATTTCCACATCGCAATTTACCCACCACACAGACAGTACCTCTGTTTTGTGGTCAACCATAAACACTTTCAGTTCATTGTACTTCTGTTTGGCTTTCTACGGCTCCACGTGTGTTCACAAAATGCATGGCTGTAGTCACCGCCTCCCTCCGGCGTCGTCGGGTACGTGTCTACCCATATCTCAACAATTGGCTCATTCGAGGGACTTCCCAGTTACAAGTGTCGCAGCACCTGTGCATCGTCAAAGACCTCTTTGGGAGCCTAGGCCTGATGATCAACACAGAGAAGTCTACTCTGACACCCACGCAGAAAATAGACTTCATCGGAGCGGTTCTGGACTACAGTCTGGCCAGAGCCTGCCTCCCACAGTCGCGTTTTCAAGCAATGGCTTCAATTATTCGAGGTCTTCAAACCTTCCCAACAACGTCGGCGCACACCTGCCTCAGCTAGTAGGTCACATGGCCTCCTGCACTTTCGTGACCAACCATGCGAGGCTACGCCTCCGTCCCTTTCAAACATGGCTTGCTTCAATATATCAACCACACAGAACACCCTGGACTCGGTGCTCACTATTCCCTGGAAGGTTCTGGGCTCCCTAACCCTGGTGCAGGGATGCCATTCCACCCACTGCAACCCTCGATGGCCCTAACCACGGACGCATCATCTCTGGGTTGGGGTGCCCACCTTGAGGGCCTTCGCACTCAAGGCCTCTGGTCGCCTCAAGAGCTGGCCTTACACATCAATGTGCGGGAGCTGAGAGCGGTCCATCTAGCATGCCAGGTGTTTCGAGACCATCTCCAAGGCCGTTGTGTATCAGTGTTCACGGACAACACAACGGCCATGTTTTACATAAACAAGCAGGGCGGAGCACAATCCTCCCTCCTTTGTCAAGAAGCCTTGCACCTCTGGGACTTTTGCATAGCCCACTCGATCGATTTGGTAGCATCTTTTCTCCCAGGAGTCCAGAACACTCTGGCGGATCACCTCAGCAGATCCTTCCTGTCTCACAAGTGGTCAATTTGTCCGGACGTCATCCATTCTGTTTTCCGGAAGTGAGGGTTTCCCCACATAAACCTCTTTGCCTCCTGAGAGAACAGGAAATGCCAGGTGTTCTGCTCCTCTCAGGGACGCTCCCTGGGCTCCCTCTCAGACGCATTCCTGATCCCGTGGAAGAGGCACCTACTCTATGCCTTCCCACCATTTCCTCTCGTCCACAGAGCTCTACTCAAGCTCTGCAGGGACAGCGCCCACCTGATCCTGATTGCTACAGCGTGGCCGAGGCAGCACTGGTACACCATGTTGTTCGACATCTCAGTGGCAGACCCAATTCCCCTGCCACTCTGGCCGGATCTCATAACACAGAACTTCGGCAGGTTTCACCATCCGGACCTGCAGTCTTTTCATCTCACAGCGTGGTTGCTGCGTGGTTGAGCCAGTCTGAGTTGCGTTTCTCTGCCTCGGTCCAACAGGTGCTCTTGGGCAGTAGGAAGCCTTCCACTAGGATGACATATCTGGCCAAGTGGAAGCATTTCTCCTGCTGGTGTGGTCAGCGTAACTCAGTCCCCAGGCAGGTGTCCATTCCTACTGTCCTGACTATCTCTGGTCCCTGAAAGAACAGGGCCTAGTGGTCTCTTCCATAAAGGTGCATCTGGCAGCCGTCTCCGCCTTCCACCCAGGGGAAAATGGCCAATCAATCTTCTCTCACCCCATAGTTTCAAGGTTCCTCAAGGGATTGGAACGTTTGTACCCTCAAGTCAGAAGCCGAGCGCCTACTTGGGATCTCAACCTGGTGGTAGCCAAGCTTATGGGCACTCCTTTCGAACCACTGGCCACCTGCTCGCTGCTGTACCTTTCCTAGAAGACAGCCTTCCTTGTCTCTATTACTTCGGCAAGACAAGTATCTAAGCTTCGGGCCTTGACAGCGGACCCCCCATGTACGGTATTCCATAAGGAAAAGGTACCACTGCTTCCACACCCCTCCTTCCTCCCTAAGGTGGTGTCCGCCTTTCATGTCAATCAAGACATCTTCCTCCCAGTCTTTTTCCCAAAGTCGCACCCATCATGTTGGGAACAACAGCTGCACGCCCTAGATGTTCGCATGACTCTTGCCTTTTATATTGAGAGAACAAAACCCTTCCGAAGGTCACCTCAGCTCTTTGTAGCTGTGGCAGACCAGATGAAAGGCCTACTGGTCTCATCCCAACAAATTTCATCTTGGGTAACGTCCTGCATCTGTACATGCTATGATTTGGCTCACGTTCCGGCTAGCCACCTCACCGCCCATTCTACTCAGGCTCAAGCTTCATCTGCCGCCTTCCTGGCCAATGTTCCCATCCAGGAAATATGTCGGGCAGCTACCTGGTCATCAGTTCACACCTTTGCCTCACATTACGCATTAGTTCAACAGTCTAGAGATGATGCAGCATTTGGCTCAGCAGTTTTGCATTCTGCAACATCTCACTCCGAATCCACCGCCTTGGTAAGGCTTGGAAATCACCTAATTGGAATCGATATGAGCAAGCACTTGAAGAAGAAAAGACGGTTACTCACCTTTGTAACTGTTGTTCTTCAAGATGCGTTGCTCATATCCATTCCAAACCCGCCCTCCTTCCCTTCTGTCGGAGTAGCCGGCAAGAAGGAACTGAAGGGCCGTTGGGTCGCCAGGGGTGTATCTCTGGCGCTATAATGGCGCCACTCCATGGGGCGACCCAGCCGACCCACCGAGTGTTGGTAGGGTAAAAATCTTCCAACAAATGTGCATGCCGCGCGTGCACACCTAATTGGAATCGATATGAGCAACACATCTTGAATAACAACAGTTACAAAGGTGAGTAACCGTCTTTTAATAGTTTGTACATTTATACTGGACATCAACATGGTCAGAAACTTTATCAGCCCATGACATTCCTTTTCTGAGAGTGCCAGTTTTGTAGAAAGGAATGTAGCGCTCTAAAGCTGGGGTTCCCAAACTGGGGTACATAAGCTTGACATTCCATCCATTCCTGTCACTGCAATTTTTTAAGAAGGTGGTACATGAACCAATAAAGTTTGGGAGCCACTGCTATAAACATTTATTTGTGTGTCTGATGGAGAGACAGCTGGGATATCAATTTTTGCTGTAGCCTACTCCATATCTTATACAGTAGCAGTGAACTGATGAACATTAATATTTAGGAGTACTTGTGTCACCTTAGAGACTAACAAATTTATTTCAGCATAAGCTTTCGTGGGCTACAGCTCACTTCTTCGGATGCATAGTGAGCTGTAGCCCACGAAAGCTTATGCTGAAATAAATTTGTTAGTCTCTAAGGTGACACAAATGCTCCTGTTCTTTTTGCAGATACAGACTAACATGGCTGCTACTCTGAAACCTATTAATATTTAGATTCCTCAGAGAACATTTGAAGCAAGATGCAGAGAAACTGTGGATATGCAACTCTTCTTATCTGTAGAATACATATACTATATGCCTGATTCCCTGCATAGTGCATGGAAACCATATTCCTAGTTACTGTCTGTAAAAGCTGTGATTCCTAGAAACCAAGTACTGCATGTATTTTGGAGAGGGGGGTTCTTCTTTGTTATTGTGTTCCATAAAAGGAGGGTTTGCTGGTATCCTATGTATTTTGACATACATCTTCAACAGCAACAAAAGAATAACACATAATTGAAGTGCCTGGCAAGTGCTGAAATGCTCTGGAAAGCCGCAGCACATAAATACTGTGCAGCCCACCACTTTGTGCCAGCGCCTACATAGTTGGGAAACTATGTGACAGTTAAACAATGAAATTAAACATACAGGACCTGGTATATTTAAATATTTAAATGCCACTTTTCTAAACAAATCATACTAATGAGTAACTGTAGGCCAGACCTTGCTCAGGAATGGTCTACAATATAGTGAACATGATGGCAAAACCTAAAGAGTGCATTTTGTTGCATATGTAACAAGTTTCTGTGCACACTCATGAAGGAAGGGCTGTAGGAGTATTTTATTATTTGATTGGCATTTCATTTTTGTGGTGCAATATCTTGGTGCATACATATTTGTTAGAAATGTAATTTTTAAAAAGTGGGGCAGATACTGCTGTCCATTCCACCAGCATAAATCCAGAGGAGTTCCCTGAACTTTAACAGGGCTACTCTTGATTTACACTCATCCCAGGGAGACTAGAGTCTGGCATAGCAACTTCCAGTAAAACCTTTTCATAACATTTTAACTTGTTACAGGCTACCTCTTTATATAAGAACATAGCCTCCCCAATGTACTTCTCTCCCCCTCATTGGCTTTACCTGGTGGTGAAGGGCTCATGCAAGTACCCTTGGGGAAAGTGGGTCACAGGTGGTGTGGATGTGCAGAAGGGATCTCAGCTCCACTTGTCCAGAGAGGAAGGCTGCACACTGGCTCTCTAAGTCAGATGCATAGGAGAGGGCCAAGGATGCTATAGTCTGAGCCAGACTCCTTCCCATTACCACAGTGCTCTGTAGCAATCCTTTTATTTGCATACCAAGGGAATGAATATGAGGAGAGGATTTAATGTATTTTTAACTGTCTTTTAATGCAATTTTGCAGGTGGAACAAAGAGGAGGAACCAGCACTATGTGACCAAACAGCTTCTCACTGACAACCAGAAAGTGGACAAAAAGACTTCCCATTGGGAACCACAGCCTGATCAACCATGAAACATAGCTCCACTGATAGTGCTGTGGAGTTGGGTGTTGGGAACAGGGTCAGTGTGAGGTAGCTAGTTCCATGACTATGGCTGAGCTACAAATCATCCTCCCCTGTGTATGCAGTATGCAGCAAATGTGAGGGTGATTAAGGGACAAGGAGAGCTGGTCAGGAAATGATTTTTTATTAAAACAATATTTATCTTGGATAGCTTTCAGCTTTTGCCAAAATGCTAAACCTTTCAGTATATTTTTTACAGAAATTTGAAAATTTCAATATTTTTTTTCACAAAGATTTCCAGTTTGTCAAAACATTTGACTTTTTTTTTTTACCTCCCTAGTCCTGAGAGTGTAACAATGAACAGCTACCCTATGGCTCTGAGGGATTATTGCATCCCCATGCTGATACCTCCAGTTTACTCAGACTGTGCTCTGCAGTGAGCAGTTGCCCCTAAATTCAAAGCTAATAGCTTAACAGGGTTTTCTGCTGTGGATGTTCAATCTCACATTTTCAAACATTCCTAAATTTGTTTTTATACACTAATTTTTTTTTTCAGGTCTATCAAAACACATGCTGCTTCCTACGGTCTATTTACATTCCAAGTTTGCAGTTTCTCATTTTTGCATTTTCCACCTGGGGCAAAAAAAGAGCTGGTTATAATTTGTTTAAGGGGAAAATTTATTTTTTCACGCTCTTATTATACCAAGATAGATCCAGGGATTTTTCTCAAAATTTCGCAAAACCCCAAGTGTGGAAGATTTCAGCCCAAACATCTAAATGTTCTGGAAAAATATGAGTACCTGATTAAAACAAAGGGTTAGGAGTGAAAACTGTTCACAACCTTAACTATAGCAGTGATTACCAAGGTGACTGGTATAACAACATATGTTATGCCAAAAATCTCTGGTGCGCTTGATGTAATGTGGAAGACAGGTGCCTTTAGTCACCCAGCCAGCATGATTAAGCAGTACGCTTGCATTTCTAGAAGTTTGTCATTACTTTAATAAAGCTTCATTTGAACTGGTTGGGGGTGGAGAAGGCAGCAAAAGAAGAAAAACTATTTCTAGTTTATGGTGCAGGCTGTGTATAATAGCAACCATTTATTTTGCTACTATACTTGTTACTATAAAGCTTCTTGGCATTGATTATATAAGGTTATTAATTAGTTTCAGTGGTTCTTAGAAGTGATTAGTCCTTCAAATCAGTTAATATCCTGATACAAAAATGGGGGGGGGGATCTAGCCCATAGAGGATTGGACTTATTAGTGCATCTCAGTGTTTTTGAAGCTCACACTACTGCACTCTAAAGAATGAAAGAATGTTAGCTGGTAAAAAAACCCGCCACCAACCGTGATACATAATGCGAAGTATCAGTGTGGCTACGTCTTCACTACCCGCCATATCGGCGGGTAGCAATCGATTGCTCGGGGGTCGATATATTGCGTCTCATCTAGATGCGATATATCGATCCCCGAACGCGCTTATATCGATTCCGGAACTCCACCAACCCGAACGAAGTTACGGAGTCAACATGGGGAGCCGCGGACATCGATCCCGCGCTGTGAGGATGGTGAGTAATTCAATCTTAGATATTTCGACTTCAGCTACGTTATTCACGTAGCTGAAGTTGCGTATCTGAGATCGGTATTCCCCCGTAGTGTAGACCAGCCCTGTGATTCAGTTGGTAGACTTCTTGCCTCTGGGCTGAAAGGTCATGAGTTTAAATCTCTTAGCAGAACTTGATTTTATATTCCCTGATGCTGCAGAGAAGAGAGGAGGATACACAGTTAGTGGTTTCATCCCTTAAATGAGCTGTTGACCCAAGGTCTCTGGAAGTTAAAGATTCCATGGTATATTTTGAAAAAAATAGAGGAATAACCCTGGTGTCTTGGGAAGCATTCACTTTCTCAGCAAACAAGTATTAAAGTAATGTGTGACCAATGCTGAGTGCATAATGGCTGCCATATTTGCTTCTGCAGTCAACAGCTCTCCAGAAAATAGGCATTTTTGGTGTTAGTTAAAAGTAATAAACTTTGCTCAGTTTCAGAACAAATATTATAAAATACTTTGGTATTTTAATGTTTTCCAAAGGTTATAGTTAATTACTAATATATTTTCACTGCTACTTGTAAATGATACATTTAGGTACTTTTCAACAGTTTCTGTTTTCTTCAAGACAATTATTTGTGGCCTGATCTTGCTCCCCTTGAAGTCAATGGCGAGTTAATGTTACAGCACAGATGTCATTCTGCTATAGCTAAGGTTGAGAGTCACTGTTTAAAAGGCTGTCTCTGATTGTCTTGAAATTTCCTGAGCCTCATGGGGGTGTGGGTTGGGTTAGTGGTCCAAAGGTGAATTCATTTGAGCAAAGGTTTACAAAGATATACCCACACACTTAACAATTATGTATTTACAAAATCACCCTATTTTAACTTTTTTTTGCACACAGCTGGGGCTCAAACTAAAATTGTAATCCTCCCCAAACTTACCTCAGTCACTCAGGGTTTATCTCAGTTAGTGCATAGCACCCATTACTCCTTTAGGGAAGCAATACTGAAAAAGTTATTAAGGGTCAAGTTTACTAGTCCAGCATGGGTCAACCCAAATTGCTGGTCCAAAGACAGTGAAATGTGCATTTGCAACAAGACTAGGTCTCTACTGTAGTCAGAAAGTTTGCAGGCAGTCTGCTGTCACAGAAGCTGAATGGCTCAAGTGAACCTTATAAGCATGCACTGGGAACTTGAGCTTACCAGTTTTCAGAGAATGTGTATTGTGATTGTCGCTTGGTCTCTTCTTTCAGGCTCCACGTGGGAGTGTTGCCCTGAGACTACAATTTCTGGTTTAGGAGCAGTATTTTAAAGTGCTCTAAAATCCACATGCAGACTCTGATTTTACTGCCAAGGAAATTATCATTAATTAAAGAGAGGTAAAACAAAAGACTCTAATAAACACCTAGAATAATGCAGTCATGCTCCTGAACAACAGGACTGAATGTCATCAAAGGAAAGCACGTCACGGAGTCACCTAGTCAAGGGGTTCTTGATACACAACCTCCTAATGAACTGCTCATAAATTTTTCAGATTCTAATAACTTTTTTTGGTGCAGAGCTAGGCAATGTAGGGAGTGGGAAGGCCAGAGCAGTGAAGAGGGAACTGGTGGATGTTGGAGCAGTGTGGGAGTTGGGAGGGTGCAGGGTGGGGCCCCTGTACCTTTGCCAACCTTTGCCCCTTCATAGCTATGCCAGAGCACACCCTAAGGAGCCAGCACCTGCATAGGCAATGAAGCTTCTTAGGTCACATCTATGCTACAAACTCTACAGTGCCATATCTATGCTGACATAACTTCAGACTACAGTGACAAAAGGGTTTTTTGTTGCTGCAGGAACTCCACCTCCCCAAGTGACAAGCATTCTTCTGTCAACCTAGCTGTGGCACCATCCATGGTTAGGTCAGTCTAGCTGTGGCACCCCTGAATACCGTAATATGACAACCTAAGTTTTAAGCATAGAACAGGCCTAGTTTAAGGGATTATTCAAACAATGTTTTTGAAAACCCAGTCTGATGACTAGCAATTCAATGAAGAACTAGGTTTCCAAAAGAGTAGTTTTTCAATGACCCCTCAGCAAATAAGGAATTGTCCTCAGAAAGAGATGTTTGCTCTCTAGGAGCTCCAAAGTACTGACAACAGACTCATAAGAGGGGAAAGTTGGGCCCCTCACCTCCACTGACATACTAAGGGGGAAAGGAAGTGGAGCTTCTAGGCCAGAGGTGGGCAAACTATGGCCCGCAGGCCACATCTGGCCCACTGGACTGTTCTTCCCAGCTCCTGAGCTCCTGGCCCAGGAGGCCAGCCCCTGACTCCTCCCCCGCTGTCCTCCCTTCCCCGCAGTCTCAGCTCACTGCACCACAGGGGCAATGCTCTGAGCAGCAAGCTCCTGGGGCAGCACAGCCTGACTCAGTGCTCTGTGCTGTGCAGTGCGTAGCTGGCTCCAGCCCAGTGGCGCGGCTGCCTGTCCTGTTGCTGCTGTGCTGCCAGCCACTGGTGCTCCAGGTAGTGCGGTAAGGGGGTAGGGAGCGGGGTAGTGGGTTGGATAGGGGCCAGGGGAGTTTGGCGGGTGGTCAGGGGCCAGGGTGTGGATAGAGAACAGGGAACAGGGGTGTTGAATGAGGGCTGGGGTTCCAGGGGCAGTCAGGGAGAAGGGACGGTTGGATGGGGCAGAGATCTCGGGGGTGGGCAATCAGGAAGGAGAGGAGGAGTTGGATGGGGTGGCTGGAGGCAGTCAGGGACAGGATTCCGGGGGCGGTCAGGGGTCAGGGAGGGTGGATGGGGTGGGGTCCCGGAAGGGGCAGTCAGGAAGGAGAGGGGGTGTTGGATGGGGCAGTGGGGGGCAGTTAGGGGCAGGGGGTGGGGAGGGAGCAGGGGTCTTGGATGGGTCAGAGGTCGAGGGGGTTGTCAGGGAACAGAGGGGGTTGGATGCGGCAGGAGTCTCGGGCGGCTGTCAGGGGTGAGGAGTAGTGGGAGTCAAATGGGGGTAGGGGTTGGGCCACACCTGCCTGTTTGAGGAGGCACAGCCTCCCCTAACCGACCCTCCATACAATTTCTGAAACCCAATGCGGCTCTCAGGCCAAAAAGTTTGCCCGCCCCTGCTCTAAGTCTTCCCCTACAACTTCCTTCAATTCCCCTACCTCATTACTCCACCAGTCCAAAGGAGTGGGTTTCAGGGCTCCCTTTCCCTCCACTGCTCTCTGATCAGTCCTCAAAGAACTCCACCCTCCCCATGCTACCTCCCAAGGAGTGGGGAAAGGTGCAAACAGGAAGGGAGCGGACGCCTTGCCAGCTGCACGAGACTAGCTCTAAGCACCTAACATTGTACAATGCAGGAAAATAATGGGCACTAGTGTTAATGGGAAGATGCTGAGCAATCCTGGCTACACCCTGAATAACTACAAGTTACTTATCCAGGAGAGAGAGAAGGAAAAAGCCCCTTTAAAATTGAGGCTTGAAAATTAGGTCTTCAGCCAAAACCTGAGGGACAGTCATAGGCAAGGGCTGTCCATGAAACACTGGATCCCCTGTGCAGCAAGTTTAGAGGCAATAGGTAACTTGTATTAGAAAAGGGAGTTTCTCTCATTTGAAATTGTAAAGTCTGAGGTTGCATCTTTATTTTCTTTGTAACTTGTATGTTTTTGCTCTCCCTTATAATTTCATCTCAGAATTGGATTTCTCTATTAAATAAACCTTTTGTTTATTTTTACACCAAGTAATTCTCTGGTTTGCAAACTGTGTAGTGTGTGTGCCAGAGTAAGCTTGTGTCTGGGGGGGCTGGTTCATGCCTTTTGGGGTGACAAACCAGAAGAGAACAGTCTGAGTGTTTGGTACTTAAGATTGTGGGGAAGAGAAATTTAGGGAGACTCAGGACTGGAACTGGGGCAGTAACTAGGCTGGTGAAAGCCAAAGTGAGACCTTGTGCTTGTGGAGAGGCTACTGGCTCTGAACCAAAGCTGCACAGCATAAAGGCACCCAAGGTTACAGGGCAAGGGGTGACAGAACCCCTTACTGGTCTGATTGAGCCCCAAAACATCACAATTTAACGTCTTCTCTTTGCTAATGGAAAACTCAGTTTTGGGGAATGCATAGCTCACAGCAGTTACCTACACTCAAACACTGAGGCTACACTACACCAACCATCCCAGAAATGCAAAATGTTACCATCCTTTGTCCTGAGGAGTCTCTCTGAACCATTTCCTTCATTTACTCCTCACTAAGCCCTGTAGACCATAGTCATGTATGCCACCCTATGACAAGAAGCTCTCTACACACTGCTACTGACACAATACTGAACTCAATGCTGAAATGAGATATACTTGATCCTTCCAGGTACATGCACCTCTCTTCACATCACAGTTGCAACTGTGACAACCTGCTCCAACTAGTCCCTCTATTATTCAGTACAGCTCCACATAACACAGCTGGAGTGCATGCAGATAAATGTTGCAATTCAAACTGGTGAAACACATCACAAACAATGGCCTATTTTCTTAGCCATTCTCTGTGTATTTATGGCATTGCCCTTACTGAACCATTCCCAATGGCCATTGGCTGCCCCAGCGCCTAGAGCAGTGATTCCCAAACTGGGATTCATGAACCCCTGGGGGTTCACGAAATGTTACAGGGGGTTATCAGGAACAGATTCCCTAATGGCGGACAGAGTTGTCCCTAGGAACTCAGGCAGCACTGGACTTCCAAGAGCTAAGCAGATCAAAGCAAGCATATCTATTACATTGAGGAGATTTAAATTTCAAGACGCCTTGTAAGAAATGGAAAGGGAGGTGGATATTTTTTGCTGTTTTTAAAATTAAATAGACAGATAATATTGTTTTTAAAATTATTATGAAGAACAAGTTTAAGATTTGTTGTAACATGCGTTGTTTGTCTGGACTGCTCAATACCTGAATGCTTGTGTAGGAAGAACTCTTTGAGTTGGCTTCTTAAATACTTTCACTGTTTCATATCTGATGCTCCTTGATGAAACATAGGAGCCTTGTTTTATATCAGGCTTATTCAAAGTGATACAAGCTATGAAAGTGAGATTTTGGGAGAGTGTTGCTGTTTTCATAATGTAATAAAAATACTGTAATGATAAATAATGATAATAATAATAATAAATAGGGTGTAATAAGCATGTCATAAAACCAAAATTTATATTTCCAGGATCACTGCTTTTATAATTTATATTCAGATAAACGAGCAAATCCCTGGAAATATTCATTTTTACTAGGGTGTTTGCAAGACTTGACATTTTAGTGAAAGAGGTGCACAGGTTGTTAGAGTTTGGGAACCACTGGGATAGAGTGAAGATTGCATTGTGGGGATGGCACATACCTTAACTCTCTATTTCCTGGCTCTCAGAAATGTAAGTTTCTGATGCCTTAACTCTTCATTTCCTGATTTCCCTTGGTTTGAGTGTAGATGAACTCAATATTCTGGAAGATTATGAGGCATCACTTGGCTACATTTACTCTGTGTTAATGAAATTTTTGGGCATTTAATTTATTTCAAAGGGAGTAAGATCAGGCTCTTAACAATAGCTCCATTTTTTGTATTGGTAACATGTAAAAGTGACCCACTTGAGAACAAAACTGATTCCTCATATCACTATTAATCCTGCAGCTGACATTGCAGACATAATCCCCACTTTGCCATGATTTGGTTATTGCAGAACTTGTCTTCCTTTGCAGTATTAGAGAATCAACTATGGCCCTCCCGAGTGCAACTCTATCATCGATTCAGTGCCTAGAGGTGTCTCTGAGCTCTGAAGCTGATTGTTAATCTGGCAGGTTGATGAATCCATCCTGTCTCATGAGAGACCAACACATACAATTTACAGAGTGACCCAAGGCCTAGCCCTTCCCAGAGCAGAGACTCAATCAAGGTTAAACCCTGACTTCACTGAAAGTCAGTGAGGTTTTGCCTTTGACTTAAATGGAGTTAAGCTTTCCCCCTCAGACTGCACCTAGTGCTGCCATATGACAGTTGAGTTCATGGAGATACACCAGTATCATGTTCATTGCCTCCCCAGCCTTCCTACAGTGGTGGTCTCTTCCCTTGGCAAAACTGCCTGACAGGGTCTGCATGACACAATGGCCTCTCCTTGACTGACACCTCAGAAATGAAGCTCATCTTTGGAGAGGTGAAAAGACCCTCTTGCACTAAAGATACCACCTTGCCAATTGCCTGGGGAGAAAAAACACATCAATCTCTTCAGTGATCAAGTATCAGAGGGATAGCTGTGTTAGTCTGAATCTGTAAAAGCAGCAGAGAGTCCTGTGGCACCTTATAGACTAACAGACATTTTGGATCATGAGCTTTTGTGGGTGAATACCCACTTTGTCAGATGAATGTAGTGGAAATTTCCAGGGGCAGGTATATATGTGCAGGAGCAGCTAGAAGATAAGACGTGTTTAGTTCACGATCAGAGAGGATGAGGCCCTGTTCTCAGCAGTGAGGTGTGAAAACACAGGGAGGGCACGAAACTGGTTCTGTAGGTTGGCAAGCATTTCACAGCTTTTGTTTATCTGGAGCTTGATGGTGTCAAATTTGCAGATGAATGAAGCTCAGCAGTTTCTCTTTGAAGTCTGGTCCTGAATTTTTTTTTGCTGCAGATGGCACCTTAAGGTCCTGCTATAGTGTGGCCAGGAGCGGTTTGAAGTGTTCTTCTACAGGTTTTGTATATTGCCATTCCTTAACATCTGATTTGTTTCCATTTTAATCCTTTTCCGAGACGACTGTCCAGTGTGGCCGATGTACATAGCAGAGTGGCATTGCTGGCATATATGCTATATACATTTGGTGGAGCGTGTAGGTGAATGAACGGTGATGGTGTGGCTGATCTGGTTAGGGTCCTGTGATGGTGTCGCCGGTGTATGATATGTGGGCAGAGTTGGCATCAGGGATTGTTGCATGGATTGGTTCCTGAGCTAGAGGTACTATGGTGCGGTGTGCAGTTGCTGTTGAGAATACGTTTCAGGTGCAGGTTGTCTGTGGACAAGGATTGGCCTGCCCCCAAGGCCTGTGAAAGTGTGGGATCATTGTCCAGGATGGGTTGTAGATCCCTGATGATGCGTTGGAGGGGTTTTAGCTGGGGGCTGTATGTGATGGCCAGTGGAGTCCTGTTGGTTTCTTTCTTGGGTTTGTCTTGTAGTAGGAGGCTTCTGGGTACACGTCTGGCTCTCTTGATCTTGGTTCCTAGCTGGTTTACGTGGCCTCTTGGATTTTATGTGCCCCATGCTGCTATTTAAAATGATTTCAAGATTAGCTCTTATTTTATTATAGCTTTTGTTTTGTCTTGATTGTTCTTTGGCAGGAGTCTGTCTAAGTGAGTACAACAAATTTAGTGAATAATGTATACTTTCTAATCTGACTTTTCTGGGCCCTTCCCTGGGAATATAAGGGTATGCGTACACTGCAACTGGGACCATGACTCCCAGCCCTTGTACAAACATGGGCTAGCTCTGCTCAAGCTAGGACACTAAACATAGCAATCTAGATATTGTGGTATGGGTGGCAGGCTAGCCGCCAAAGTACAAGCCCACTCTGTATCAGAGCTTGTTACTAGTTCCAGCTGCTGCTGGTGCTGCAACATCCACACTCCTATTTTTAGCAGACCAGGTAAAGCAGAGCTAGCATATGTCTGTCTACATGGTTGGGAAGCACACTCCCAGCTTCAGTATAGACACATGCAAAGGGACTTGTTAGTTTTAAGTTCATATTTTTAAAATGATATGAAGACTCCACATGTGCTATGTCTTGTTATTGTTGGTATTATCTGAATTAAATTAATTTACAAATGTGTAGGTCAAGTAACTGTAATAACCAGTTTAAATCATCCCTTGAAGTTATTCTTTCACTGTAGCTCTTCACACCTACTTTTGCTCCCAGATCTCTCTGTACTGAGCCAGAAGAATCTGTTTAAAGTGGGTTGGGGAATTTAAAAGCTCTTGTTGTCAGAGCTAAAAGTTTGTGCATTTGGGTTAGTAGCAAATTGTTTCCAAACACCAAAAATATAAGAAGATGAAGGGTGACTTATTTGGAATTTACTGAATTAAACATAATTCCTTGGATCAATATGAACAACATATTTGTAATGACTTCTTTAATGTCTTCTTAGCTTTAAAAACACAAGAACCAGTCTTTAGTTCTTGAAATAAAAAAGTGAATTCTTCTTACTTAGCCACATAATGTAAGTGTAGCAGGGTGGTCCCTTGCTCCTGCCCTGAAAGGCTTAAAACAGACCAGGAGAGGGCTGTGGCTGGGGCAAGAAGCCTGGGCTGATTGGGGAAAGTAGGCTCAGCTGGGACTATGCCCCAATCAGGCCCAACTGGCCCCTATAAGAGGTTGGGAGCCAGAAACCCACTCAGTCTCTCTCTGTTTACAGAGTAAGATGGGCCTGGCTACAGGGTGCTAGAGATAGAGGACCAGACCAGACCAGACCAGACCAGACCAGGGCTGGGGAAAAGCAGAGAAGGTGGGGAGCTCCAGCCTGGAAAGCCCCAGGCGGTGGCATAGCATAAGGCCAACAGGTACTGGGGGTTGCAGAGGGCAGCCCAGGGGTAGGCCAAGGCAGCAAGTCCAAACCTAACCTTGCCAGTGATGAGCAGGCTGATACTGCAGTCTGCCCCAAGGCACAGAGGCTAGACAATGACTGGCAGTAGACATATACTGAGGTGAGGTGAGGATAGTGGGTGGGGGTTCCCCTGAGAGGGGGAGACCCTGAAGCTAAAAGGGGTTACTACCAGGGGACAACACCCCAGGTAAAAGGGCACTGGGTCCAGGGAGGGACATGGCCACAGGACAGGCAGATCGCTCAACTGCAGAGGGTGCTCCTGGCTGGAAAAAGAGCTAATTCCCAGAAGGCACCAGCAAGAGGTGCTACAGGGATGAGTCTGCCCATCTACAGTAAGATACTGAAGATCACATTGTGCCCACAAAACATAGGTGAGGGTCAGACAAAATACAGTGACAAATTTTTGACAGTGTTTGCTTTCCTTTGTAAGAAATGTCTTGGCAGCCCTGAAATTTCAGTATGCTAGAGTTTTATCATACAGAAATGCAGTAATATTTTTGACGTGTACTTGAATTAAAAGCCGTAGGCCTAATCCTGTGCTCAGAGGTGCTAATGGAGCATTTTGCCATTGATTTCTGGGAGAGAAAGAACTGTCTCAAAAAGTAAATAATGCATGCTTATAGCACTAGAAATATGTTTTGGGTGTTATTGAGT
The DNA here is from genome assembly GCF_003597395.2 of Chelonoidis abingdonii. Taxonomy (NCBI): domain Eukaryota; kingdom Metazoa; phylum Chordata; order Testudines; family Testudinidae; genus Chelonoidis; species Chelonoidis abingdonii. Next base: position 77,245,259 of record NC_133769.1, on the reverse strand, counting down.
CCTGAGTATACCAAAGAGAATCAGATTCCTAAAAATAAATCCAAGAATTTATGAAGTACGGTGAACGCTGTGGAATTCCAAGAGCTGTGGTTATAATTATGCGCAATAACTCAGTACTTATAGCCTATTTGAATTTCTATCAAATCTGCTCTCTCAGCCCTGGGCTACACTACTAAGTTAAGTCAAAACTAGCTAACTTAGATTGACCTAACTTTGGCAGGAAACATATTTAGATGTAAACATTTGCAAAGTACATACCCTGTTACAGCGACACAGTAACACCACTTTCCTGAATGGGAGACACAGTCAACCTACTCTAGGTAATGCAGTGCTACTGTAGACACTGCAGTATCTGTGAGAACCCTCAAGTTTTCCAGCAGCTGTCCCATAATGTCCCTGTCCCTACAACAATGATCGCTCCAATCACAATTTTGAACTCCACTGCTCTGTGGACATAGACACTGGAAGCCCCCACACCTTAATACTCCTAGCATGTTTTTTCCTGAAATCCTACTTTGGTGAGCATACAACCATGCCAGCTTCACACATGGGGAGAGCTACTAGATACACTCCTGTCAGGAGCAGGAAAGAAGTCATGGATCTCCTCAGCCTATGGGGAAAAGAGACTGAATATCTTTGTCTGCTTCTTAGCTTTGCTTGCACAGACATCTCTGTGCAGATTGCACAGGGGACATTGAACCTGGGGCACAGCAAAGATGAGCAGCTGTGCTGTGTAAAAATAAATGAATTTCAGCAGCTGTATCAGAGGGAAAGGGAGGCCTGCTGCTTATACAATGAACTGCATGCTATATTTGGCATAGATGCTACCTGCACCCTGCATGTGTGTAGATACTTCATGGAAGCCTGATGCAGAGGCCCTGGCAATGTGCAATGAGGCGAACTAGAAGGAAATGCAAATGATGCAGTGAGCCAGGAGCTGTTTGAAACTCCACCAGAGTCAAGCCAGTCATGCCATGCTAGCACAGTGCCAGCCTCAAGACAGACTATCAAGAAGCAGGGCAGAGATCCCAAACTGGTTGTACGCTCTAGAACTAGATTTCACCAACGCAGTAGTAAGTATGAACTCCTACAGCACTATAACAGTCTTACCATGTAGTCACACAGTCCCCTTTGCCTTTCCAGTCTATCTTGCCACTCAGAGAAACTGGACTTAGTGATAGCCCCCAACAAGCTGAAGAACGGAAGAGCAGATACCACATCTACCTCTTTCTTCTACCTCTGTCTGAGCACAGGACACTGATCTGATGTGGACTGTGTAATTCAGAGTGCCATAGTACACCTCTACCTTGATATAACGCTGTCCTTTGGAACCAAAAAATCTTAAGTGTGTTATAGTGAAACTGTGTTATATTGAACTTACTTTGATCCACTGGGGTGTGCAGCCCCCCCCCCCCTCCCAGAGTACTGCTTTACTGCATCATATCCAAAATCGTGTTATATTGGGTGGCATTATATCAAGGTAGTGGTGTAATTTTTAAATTTTGTTTTGTAAAATTTTACAAGTAAAGTGAGCAATCAAGAATCAATGTCTTTGTTCTTCAAACACACGAGTGAGATGGATGCCATTTAAAAATGGGGTAGAGGTAGGAAGAAATGAGGTTTTGGGCAAAGAAAAGGTAAAAAATGCTTATAAGGAACAAAGGCCTGTCAATGCAGCTCTCATTTGGGTGTCCTTGGGCTGGAGAGCTTGCTGATCTCAGCAAACAGATCCAGGAATGTGGCCTTTTGCATCCACAATCACTGCTCATCATCTAAAACCTGCATTACAAATCAGTCCCACCAATCAGTGCTCGTTTCTCAGACCCAGAAGTGGCAATCCACTATGTCGAGCTGCTGCATGAATGCCAGCAGCAACCTGGCATTTTTATTCGCTGTGTCAGTAAAGCATCCAGTCATCATCATTGAACATTTCCTTTTCTTTCTCTTCACACTTCTGGTTGTAGTAGTACTCTTTCAAGTTCTGCAAATCCTTGTGTGTAGGGCGGGGAGGGAAATACTCAAGAAACCAACAACAGTAGCATTTAATTTAAAAAAAAAAAGAACTACACAAAAATGAGGAGGCTAGTTAAATGGAAATTAAAAGTAGCAGCCTCAAAAGTGAAATCCCTGCATGAAAATGTTTTAAAAACACCATAATAGAGGCTCAAACTAAATGTATACCCCAAATTAAAAAACGAAAACAAAAAAAACAATAAGAGGACCAAAAAAGTGCCACCATGGCTTAACAACAGAGTAAAAGAGATGGTTAGAGACAAAAAGACATCCTTTAAAAATTGGAAGTCCAATTCTACTGAGGAAAATAAAAAGAGCATAAACTCTGGCAATTAAAGGGTAAACATATCATTAGGCAGGCCAAAAAAGAATATGAAGAGCAACTAGCAAAAGACACAAAAAGTAAACAATAAATTGTTTTAAGTACATCAGAGGCAGGAAGCCTGCCAAACAATCCGTGGGGACACTGGATGAGCAAGATGCTAAAGGAGCACTCAAGGAAAACACAGCTATTGCAGAGAAGCTAAATGAATTCTTTGCATCGGTCTTCACTGCAGAGGATGTTAAGGAGATACCCACACCTGAGCCACTCTGTTTAGATTATAGATCTGAGGAACTGTCCCAGACTGAGTTGTCAGTAGAGGAGTTTTTGGTACAAATGGATAAACTAAACAGTAATAAGTTACCAGAACCAGATGATATTCACGTAGGAGTTCTGAAGAAACTCAAACATGAAATTGCAGAACTACTAATTGTGGTATGTAACCTATCATTAAATCAGTCTCTGTACCAGATAGCTAATGAAATGCCAATTTTTTAAAAAAGGCTCCAGAGGCAATCCTGGCAATCACAGGCTCATAAGCCTAATTTCAGTACCAGGCAAACTGGATGGAACTGTAGTAAAGAACAGAATTACCAGACACACAGATAAACAAAATATATTCGGGAAGAGTCAAAAAGGCTTTTGTAAATGGAAATCATACCTCAACAATCTAGTGGAATTCTTTGAAGATGTCAACAAACATGTGGACAAGGGTGATGCAGTGAATATAGTGTACTTGGACTTTCAGAAAGCCTTTGACAAGGTCCCTTACCAAAGTCTCTTAAGCAAAGTAAGCAGTCATAGGATAAGAGGGAAGGACCTCTCATGGGTCAGCAACTGGTTCAAATATAGGAGGCAAAGGGTAGGAATAAATGGTTAGTTTTCACAGAGAAGAGGTAAATAATGGGGTCTCCCAAGAATCTGTACAGGACCTAGTATTCATAAATGATCTGGAAAAAGGGGTAAACAGTGCGGTGGCAAAGTTTGTAGATGATACAAAATTCCTTAAAAAAGTTAAATCCAAAGCAGACTGCAGAGTTACAAAGGAATCTCACAAACCTGGGTGATGGAAAGAAAATGATATTCCATGTTAATAAGTGCAAAATAATGCACACTGGAAGACATACTCCCAACTATATATACAAAATTAGGGGTCTAAATTAGCTATGATCACTCAAGAAAGAGATTTTGGAGCTTTTGTGGACAGTTCTCTGAAAATATCTGCTCAGTGTGTGGTGGCGTTCAAAAGAGCTAATAGAAAGTGAAGAACAATTAGGAAAGAGATAGATAATAAAACAGAAAATATTTTGCCTCTATACAAATCCATGGTATGCCCACGTCTTGAATAGTGCATGCAGATCTGGTCACCTCATCTCAAAAAGGATATATTAGAACTGGAAAAAGTACAGAGAAGGGCAACAAAAATGATTGGGGGTTGGAAGAGCTTGCATATGAGGAGAGATTAAAAAGCGTGGGACTGTTCAGCTTTGAAAAGAGTTGACTAAGGAGGGATATAATAGAGGTCTATGATATTATGAATTTAATGCAGAAAGTGAAGAAGGAAGTGTTATTTACCCTTTCACATAACACAAGAACCAGGAGTCACCTAATAAAATCAACAGGCAAAAGGCTTAAAACAAATATAAGGAAGTACTTCTTCACACAATGCAGTCAACTGCAGAACTTGTTGCCAGTGGATGTTGTGAAGGCCAAAAGCATAACTAGGTTCAAAAAAGAATTAGATAATTTCATGCAGGATAGGTCAGCAATGACTATTAGCCAAGATGATCATGGAAGCAACCCCATGCTTTGGGTATACAAACCTCTGACTGCCAGAAGCTGGAACTGGATGACAGGGGATGGATCACTCGATATTTGCCTGTTCTCTTCATTCCCTCTGAAGCACCTGGCCCCAGCCACTATTGAAAGACAGGATATTGGGCTAGATGGACTACTGGTGTGAGCCAACATGGCCATTCTTATGTTCTGAAATACAGGAGAATCATGCTTCCTGTATTAGAAACAGTCATTAGAATTCTGCCAGAAAGGTGGCAGAAACCAAAAGGCACACATGGTCCTGTAAGAATTTTAAAAGTAAAAGCAAAAATTATGAAATAGATCGAGCATTATGGGATGGAGAAAGTGGCATTGTGGGAACTTGACCCTATTTCCCAGAAATCCCTGGGAAAATTGCTAGTATTTCACAAAGCACTGCAAAAACATCCCAAGAGGCATCATGCCACATGACGGTATGGGCACCTTGTGACACGTACCCATGGTGCATCACATTTTTTGTTGACGCAACCACTTATGGTGAGTATGCCATGCAGACACAAGGAGCCAAGTGTGTACAAGACTGAGGGATACACAAAAGTCGGTGGCTATATGCCTACATAACTAACATTGCCTAAACTTTGTAGTGTGAATGCAGCCTCAAGTAAGCAGTTGGTATGGATTCTGCCATCCTTACTCATATCAATTAATTCTTTTCTCTGCAAGTAGTTTCATAGAAATCCGGAGGACTACTTGCAGAGTGAGATACTACTCAGTGGCCCTGATTCACTGTTACCATGAGTTTTTTGCAGCCACTGATACCAGTAAAAAGAGAGTACAAAATGCATAGTTGACACTACCACTTTGCACATGTTGAAATGACTACACAAACACATGGGGCACAAGTGAATCAGGCCCAACATAAACAATTTTTAATGGTTGCAAAGAAAACAATGGTGATTTAATATTTTTAAAAGGAATGTTCTTTGTACAGAATGACATTTTACAAATAAGAAATGATGAATTAGGTAAATCAAATGTATTATTATAACAAACAATTTTAAAAAACAACAAGAGTACTTGTGGCACCTTAGAGACTAACAAATTTATTTGAGCATAAGCTTTCGTGGGCTACAGCCCACTTCATCGGATGCATGCAGTGGAAAATACAGTAGGAAGATATATATACACACAGATAACATGAAACAATGAGAGTGTGTATGGTTACACCCATTGTTTCATGTTCTCTGTGTATATATCTTCCTACTGTATTTTCCACTGCATGCATCCGATGAAGTGGGCAGTAGCCCACGAAAGCTTTTGCTCAAATAAATTTGTTAGTCTCTAAGGTGCCACAAGTACTCCTGTTCTTTTTGCGGATAGAGACTAACACGGCTGCTATTCTGAAACCAGACAATTTTAAGTTACTGGGATTTTGATCAACAGAGATCTTGCAGGACTGGGCTCTTACAATGTAGTATCAAAAATCAGTACACTTCAGAGAGCCACATCATACCTTCCGTTCCAACTGTGCAACCTGATTGTCTTCACTGGAATTGCATGAGTCAAGAGTGATTACATTTGACTCCCATTGTAGCATGGTTTATTCCATCCCATAACAAACAACCACAAGTGTCTAAAATATTCCTGAAGTGTTTTACCTTGTCTCCTTTGTAAAAGTACTTAGGAAAAAACAAGCAAAAGGGACACTTGTTGGAAAAAAGCAGGACATCTGCTAGACCTTCCAGCAACAGCAGGACTAATGTATGATTGTAATCTGTTTACTAGGCTATGACAAAGCCATTTGAAAGAGACAAGGCACTGGAAACTGAGATTTGCTTTGGATACTAACACAACATAACGTAGGACATGATGTGACTTTTTTAATCTACTTATTTAATATGCTATAAAGATGAAAATAATCTGAAAATATGGCTTTGTTCTTTTTTGGATAATGCTCACTGTGAGCAGATAAAAAATATATATTATTGATGCATTTTATAATCATATGTATGACACTGGGAATGCAGTGTTTGAGGTTATGATAAAAACTAGAAAATGCAGACAATTTAATATTAAAGCTAATACCCTTTATTTAACCTACCCCATTTTGCATTAATATGTTATGAAAATCATCTGCTCTTGAAGCTTGGTTAGAGTTCACTTATGGCTTGTAGGGCCAAATCTATGCTATGTGGATGAGGACCTGCACTGCCGAAAGCCAGGAATAGGCATAATATTAAAAGGTATGTTGGAAGGAGCAAAACTTTCCTTCATGTTTATGCAAGCTGCACAGTCCTACAGCTGCAAGCAGATACATCAGGAAATATAGCCACACATCCCATTCTACTCTGATTTGTTCCACTAGGACACCGAGTGCTGCAGAGGTATTACTATTCTCCCCCCCAGTTAGAATGATCACATGTATAGCACTAGCCATGTGCTAGCCTCTTCACAGCCATTGTTTTAAGCTTCACACCATCCTAAGGCCGGCTGTAGCCCTTTAATGATGACTGTGACCCACATGTCCAACAAGTTGCCCCCCCATCTTCTGTACCATCTTCTGCCCTGTAGATACAGAAAAAAAACACTAAAGCCACATTCCACCCTTAGTTACCCTCTTGCAACCCCCCAAACCCTAGTTTAGGGCCAGATTGTGGATCTCTTACTCACAGTGGTGAGCACTTAAGTAGGCCCATTGTTTCTAATGGGACCACTCACATGATTGCACTTCAGACTAATATATTTAAATTATGTGGTGCCAAAGAATTCACAGACTTCTTGAATCATATTAATTGAGGCTGCAACTTCATTTAAGTCAATGAATGTGGCTCCTTATATCTGCCAACTGGGGATCAGAGTCTTAAACCCTATCCAGAGACGGGCCATGTGTATATCCTATGTATTTTCACAGTCAAGACATGAATGGGTCCTTTCATGGTCCATAGAAAGCAGCTTTATCAAGAGAGCCAAAGGAGCCAAGCCAATGGGATCTATACTAAATGTATCTAAAAGTTATTTACATTATCCATGTTCATCATCCCAGTTACCTAATGAGGCAAAGAAATTCCATCTTTTTACATCTCAGTGAGAAATAGACACTAGTGAGCTAAAGATAGACTTACAACTCATCTCTTACATAATTTTTTCCTGTGTCGAACCTCCAGTTATATTTCTGAAGATATAGTGCAAAATCAGGGGACTCCCATCCCTCCTCCAGTCTTTGATAACATAGATCATAATGTGGTCTTAGTTATACTAGCATAAATTCAAAATAGCTCCACTGATTTTGAAAGAGTTACTCTAAACTCACTCAGAATTTACTCCCCATATCTGAGACCAGAATCAAAGCCCAAGACCAGGGCTGGCTCTAGGCACCAGTGCTCCAAGCATGTGCTTGGGGTGGCACTTTCCAAGAAGCAGCACTCTGGCTCCTTTTTTTTTTTGCTTGGGGCACAAAAAGCCGGGAGTGGGCCCTGAGTGGAGGTGAGCTGTGGCAGTGGGGGATGTGGGGAGGGCCGCCGGAAGTAACCCTGGCGGGGGAGAGGAACTGCTCCCCCCTCAGCTCACCTCCACTCCACTTCTGCCTGCTCCCCTGAGCGCGCCACCACTCTGCTTCTCCCCTCTCTCTCCCAGGTTTGCTGCACGAATCAGCTGTTTTGTGGCAAGCCTGGGAGGGAGGTGAGAGAAGTGGAGTGGCGGCGGTGCGCTCAGGTAAGCAGGAGGACTGGAGGTGAGCTGCAGTGGTGAGAGGCGCGGGGAGGGCCGCAGGAAGTAACCTGGGGGGGGGGCAGAGGAACTGCTCCCCCACCCCAGCTCACCTCCGCCTCCTCTCCCAAGCGCTCTTGCCTAGGAGGGAGGGGTAGAAGGGGAAATGCGGTGTGCCTGGGGAGGAGGTGAGGCCAGGGATTTGGGGAAGGGGTTGGAATGGGGTGGGGAAAGGGTGGAGTTGAGGTGGGCCCAGGGAGCGCAGGAAAATTTTTTTGCTTGGTGTGGCAAAAAACTTGGAGCTGGCCCTGCCCAAGTCACTAAACTTTGCTGTCCAGATTCTCAGTCAATGGAGGTTAGCAGTTTACAGCAGCTGTTGATCTGGTCCTGAATGTGTACCTTCTACATGTCAACAGGTTCAATAAGATACATATTTTTATGGCAGCCTTAAGGACAGAGATACTTATATTCTATTTATTTTAAAATATACAGATTCTCACACTTAATAATTTGATTTACCTAATCAATAACCAGATTCTGCCACCCTTATTCACAGAGAATGGGGTCTTAAATCACTTATTGTCCCACTGATTACCTGTGAATACTACTCAGAGAGCAAGGACAGCAGAATCGGGCCATAAATGATTTTGGTCATGTCATGGAGACACAAACATTTGTAATTTTGTTTCTAGGTAACTGGATATTTTTATTTAACTTTGTTTTGATTGTGGTATGGGGCTTGTTTAATACTGTATAGACAAATGGCAGTCTTTGTGTTATATTTAGCTTTATTCTCTCTATATATTAACTTTGTTTGTGTTCATTTCTATTTTGAGGCCTGATTCTCCAGGCCTTACTAAGCTAAACTGCAAATCAATGGGAATGTTGGAGAAGTAGGGGATGCTGGACCCAGTCCCTTATATTTTATCTGAACCAAAAATAATATGGCTGTAAATTGACTATTTTACAAATCCCAGTAATAAGTTAACATATAATTAAGAAACAGATTTTGGAACCTTTTCTTATGTTGGAAAGCACTTACTCATGATCAACTTCAATGGATTTCAGTGGGACTCCACGTGTAAGTGCTCACATGAGTAAGGGTTCTAACATGTGGCCCTAAATGTTTCTAATATGTACGTTAATGTATTCATGGCTTCTTAAGCAAAGTGTGAGCACCTAAATGATCTATACATGCATCATCTATCCAATTATTATGCTTTAAGACAAAGAGGTAATCATCATTCAACATTATTGTGAATGTCTGGAATACAAAATATTACTAAAATGCCTCTTTGTTCTATGCTTCTATTGCCAATGTACAGAAATGAGACTAGTAAATTATTATGTACAGTATGTGACTGCAGGGAATTGTTGCTTTATGTCTAGAGCAGTGGTTCTCCAACTTTCTTTTTTTCATGGACCACTTGAAAATTGCTGAGGGTCTCAGCGGACCACTTAATGATCTTTCCAAATGTTGTTTGTACTGTTAGCTAACTATTGTAAAGTGTTTTGGATAAAAGCACTATATAAAAAAACAAACATAATAATAATAATAAACTTTTTTTGTTCTACAAATAAAAGCACACAACTCATTTTAATATCAGTATTCTTACCTTTCTAATGAGATGGATCTGTCCGCTCTCCACCAGTGTGACAGCCCCAGAGCTGGGGCTGGGAAGGAGGGGGTGGTCTCTCCCCCGCCATAGCAGCCACTGGGGGAAGGAGGGTCATCTCTCTCTGGCAGCCGCAGCCCTGGAGCTGGGGAAAGTCATCTCCTTCTCTGGCTACCACAGCTCTGCATGTCCCAAATTCCGTCCATCCCCTCTTCTCAACCCACTGCCCCCTCACCTACCCTTTATTCCCCCCCAAAGCCATCAACTCACCTTACGTGTGCGTCTTCTCCAGGGTCCAGGTACCTAATTAGTGTAGCCATGCCTGCACAGCTCCACTAACTAGGTGGGTGGCTCTTCATCTGTTGTGTACAGCTACCCAGGTGCATACTTTAGAGGGAACTATCTGCGGACCACCTGAATGGAGCTTGCGGACCTCTGGTGGTCAGCGGACCACAGTTTGAGAACCTCCGGTCTGAAGAGACTGCTTGATGTCTGTGTGAAAGCAAGGATAAACTCCAGGATGGAGCACAGAAAACTGCACAGGGTAGAGCTGCATTAGGTCACCTTTAATGTATGAATTTTTGACATTTTCTTTTTTTTTTTCCCAGAAGAAAATCTTTAAAATGGTATTTTAGGCCATTCCATTTAACGTAATGCTCACTGTCAATGTTAAAGGGGCTTTCAAAGAGTTCTTATTGGCCCAAGAAACTATAAACACGTCAAGAAATAATTATTGTCATATATTTCAGTATGATTAAAGCAATTTAATTAGAGACTCTAGTGTTTAGGTAAACTGCAAGCTTGCCAGAAAGAAAAATCTTTTCAGAACTGAATAACAGGAAAGTTTAAGACAGAATATAAGAATGTCATTAACATTTAAGATGATGCTGTTTGTAAAGCCACTGAATAACTATTTGATTCTGATATGGATTGAAGTGCCACTTCATCTGTTTTTGTTTCTTACCTAGTTTATGCAGAGATACAGCAATCCTCTCATTTCTGATAATTTAGGGCTAGATTATAATTTTACAGTCTTCTCTGAGTCAGGGGCACTGAGTAGCTATACTGCCCCAGGAGTAAACCGAGGAGGGAATTGTGACTGTTGTATAACTCCACATGAAGACAAATCCTTGAAAGCTACAATTCTCTTTGGTTCCCCCTTTGGTCCAAGGGAAAGTAATCTGTTACTGGTTTATTCCAGTATCAGATTATGTCCCCTTTCGCACTAGTTTAGCTGTGATGGTCTGTGTGCTGGCCCAGGCAGAGGCAAGGCTCTGTCATTTCCCAAACCTGCCCACCCACACCTGAATGGAATGGGAAGTATCAATCTCAGAGATGCTGCTCTACGCTTGTCACATAACCCACATAAGGGAATAACAGAGCACGCTATGTCCCCTTAATCCATTTCACAGGCATATTGGGAAAGCCACAATTTGCCCTTAAATTAGAAGAAAACATAAAATTAACATAGAACTTTAAATACATTGGCAAGAAATATGTAAGAGTTGAAATACGTAAGAAAGATTTGGCTCCTTTTTATAGTTGGTAGATTTACTTGTATTGCAAAAGAAATACATGCACATGAATTTTATGTATCAAGCCATTTAAATGTCCTTACTCAGATAAGATTGCCTTTCTTGTTGAACAGCATGTTGACAAATGGTTTCCATACAGAGCATCTTCACTTTCAAGAAAATCTCCATTAATCTCAGTTGAAGTCACTTTAAAAATGTGGCAACACATTTTATTTCATTGTAAACTTCTAGTCATCTTGTATTTGTCCATTTATTAGACCAATCCTACTCAAACTGAAGTCAGTGGCAGAATTCTTGCTAATGTCAACAGGAGCAGGATGGGTTTGACATTTATTTCATGTAAAGTTAACTGTTTTACACTGTTGTTAAAAGTTGTCAAAAGAAACAACGTAAGGATGAAACCACCATAGGCACAAATCAGGAGTCAGACTCTGCTACATTTATGAGTAGTAGTACTTTCCTCCACCCATAGTCCCTCTGAAATCGATCAGACTACTCAAGGAGTAAGGTACTACTACTCCACATGATTAAGAGGAAGCAGAATTTGGTGGAATTGTTTCCTTTCTGCTACTGGAGTTATGCATTGTCTAAAATGAAAAGTAAAATTGATGTTTATATATGTTCAAACTCCACAGTCTTTTAAAATTCCAGCTTTAAAGTGGTGAGTGGAAATTAAAAGATATTAAACACTAAGATCAAAAATCCAAACTCAGGTCTTGATGTTGCTATCTGAGTTGAGCTCAGCAGTGCACATTTAAAAGTTTTAAAATGATTGGTCCAAGGTTACAAAAAGAGATTCATTGGAAGAGCCAGAAATAGTACCGAGGCCTCCTACTCTCTAGTCATCTCCTCTATTCAATAAGTCACAATCCCAATTAAATAATTAAAAGAACACTAATATAATTTTAAATAATATATTTTAATTAAGCACACTGTAGCACTAGTATTAGGGTTTTTGTGGGCTCATAGATTTTTGTGAACTCACTAGTATTAGAGTTTTTGTGGGCTCATGGGTTTCTTCATGCTGCTACTGTATTCCCTGCACTGAATATGTGTTATGTGGATTTGTTTTGATGACACCTGCAGAGAATGAGGGAGTTATCTGTATTATTTTGTATAAATATTGTTTGTACCTCAGTTTACCTCCTTGATATTACTCTGCCTATCTGCATAGAGTTATATCTAAGGAGGCTTATAGGGGAAAACAAACAGGAAATGAAAAAGTATCAGAGATAAGGTAATTCCAATGAGAATAGGGACCATAAAGGAAAAGCAGGGGACCTATTAATTCGGAAATACCCATCTGTCTGGATCCAGCTAGATTAGCAGGTCTATTTTGCCCAGGCCCAGGCCTAATATCAAAGGGACACTAAACTGTTAAAGGTCCCTGCACTGGAGGAAGAAGGTGAGCAGACAGCAGTGGCTGGAGGTAAGTCTGACAGGTGCTGTCTCTCTCCCAGGCCAGGAGTAGGGATGTCTTGGCTGAATGAAACTTACCTAAAACTTGCAAGGAAAGACTCATGCTTAGGTAAGACCCAAGATTATAGGATTTTCATTGTTTTATCCCTTTTCTCTGTTTATGTGCCTTTGGGTAAATAAATAGTAACTGTTTTGCAGAAGCTGTATTTGAGTCACTTTAATCAGCCACTAGCCACAGGCTCCTGGAAGAAAAGGACTTACAGATGCCAAACACTATTGGGCCTGTCATAACAGTTGCTAAACAGGGTGGGATATGGCCCTGACACTCATTGTAGGAGTGGTAGAACTACATGGTACTTAGAGAGGGATAAATTAGTAAAACTGGTCACCAGAGGGTATGTACTAGAGACAGATTAAAAGGGGTATCAAGTGCAGCTGAGAGCTCAGGCCAAAGGGGAAACATTATTATTCTTTTTTTTTTTGGTTTTGTTGGTCATCTAGGTTGGTACATGGGCAAGCTGTGCACGTATTATAAGTGTGCGGTTATGTTTTATGTTCAGATGACTCATTAAAACAGAGCTTGCCGGCTCAGTGGATAGCATGGCAGGCTCATGGATGCCCTGAATCCAAACCAAACCAGTTGCTCAGGTCAATGCCTTACTGAGATTTTAACTTAGGCCTGGTCTACACTAGGCCGTTAAATCGATTTAAACAGCGTTAAATCGATTTAACGCTACACCCGTCCACACTACTCTGCTCTGTAAATCGATTTAAAGGGCTCTTTAAATCGATTTCTGTACTCCATCAAAACGAGAGGAGTAACCATAAAATCGATATTACTAATTCGGAATAATGATAGTGTGGACGGAAATCGACGTTATTGGCCTCCGGGAGGTATCCCACAGTGCACCACTGACCGCTCTGGTCATCAATCAGAACTCAGAGGCACTGGCCAGGAAAACAGGTAAAGCCCCGCGAACTTTTGAATTCAATTTCCTGTTTTGCACAGTGTGGAGCTCTGATCGAGCAACAGGTGCACCCGATCATGCAGAGTCTCATCAGCACAGGTAACAATTGGCGTCTCGCTGAGGAATGCGAAAAAAGAGCACCAGCATGGACGCACATGAGGTACTCCTGACTCTGATTCGCTAATGGAGAGGATCAGGTGCTAACAGAACTCCGTTCGGAGCGACAGACAAAATGAAGAAGGTATTGAAAGACATTTCAAAGTTCTAATTGATGGAAAAGGCCACAGCAGGGATCATGTCAGTGCAGAGTAAAAGTTAAGGAGCTCAGACAGGCATACCAGAAAACCAGAAAGCAACGGAAGGTCTTGAATCAAGGGCTCGACACATGCCGCTTCTAGTCAGAGAGCTGCATGCAATTTTAGGGGGCTGCGCAACCACTTCCCACACCCCTGGCGCGTGGATTTCAGATGTCGGGTTGGTAATATCAAGCTCGATTGGCTGAGGATTTGCGAGGGGGAAGACGAGGGGGAAGAGAGGAGAACGGAAGAGCTTCGCTGAAGATAGCACACCGCACTGACCCATAAAGCCCGAACAAGCCAGGAGCTTTTTGTGACCCCAGGAATTCCCTCCCAGCCCACCAAGCCACTAGCCCAAGCACAGTGAAGCCATGGAAGGTACTCTCTGGTGAGTGTACCTTTGTAAATATCAACAGTGGTTTTTAAACAAGCGTTTTTTAATGGTTGATTTGCAGCAAGGCTGTGATGCATTCGACCAAGTACAAGTTGCAGGAAACAGTTCGTTAACATGTTTGGGGGATGAGCGAAAGCATCGTCAGAATCTGCCGAAAGAATCATCGTTGGCACGGTCTCAAAAGTTGTGAGAGATTTGTGCGGGACAGGCGAAGCTATGCGACGTGTTACCGGGACCGTGTCGGTTACCGGTACGTACACTGTCCCACGCACCTTTATGCGTAAGTATGAAGTAATCGGAAATATTGTGCGTCAACAAAGGCATGCTGGCGTAAACTCGGTGATGGTTGGCATTCAAGAAACCATATCGTTTCTGCATCTTGCGCTGAGGTTATGTTCAGCGAGAGTTAAATATCATTCATGGTAACTCTGGTTCAAATCAGGAATTTAAGTTTAATTAGGGGGCATACTAGGCGATTCTTCCCTTCGGGGTTGCCCGTGTTAATCCTCCTTCGCCTAGTCAAAGTGGGGGAGGGGGAGGAAGGCTAGCGCTGAGCTTTTCTAGACATCGAGTCTGGCGCAGGAATGTTCCCAGCTACCAGCCTAGCGGTGGCGGGGGGGCGAGACCGGAGGGAGATGATTAACATCTAGCTTACATGAGTAGCAGCCATGTCGGTGGGGGAGGAGGGGAACGGTTGGGGGGGTTCGGGCTCTTGTTTTCCGTCTTTAACAGGAACAAGGCATGCCTAGGTCAGCTGTGCATATAAATGCAGATGGATGAAGTCCACAGAAAGCCTTACCATGGCCAATGAAAGCTGAATTATGACCCTGGACCTGCGTCTGTGAGAACTGCAACACCAGAGCCAGCGCATCAATATTAAACGATGCAAATGGACCTTAGTGTGAAATCACATGTGCTATGTAAGGTGGATAGTGTTATTCCGTGTACAGAGTACAAGCATTGTTCTGTAAATGTATCTTTTACATACTCTTCCCTGTTTCCCCCCCATGCAGCTGCACATTTGTCCGGCTCCACCATCCCGAAGGCTAGCTCAGATAAGGTGGGAGGAGGAAGAGAACTCGAGATGAAATGTCTCGAGAATCATGGAAGTAACCCGCAATGACAGATCTCATCATAATGCGTGCAAGGATGTGCTAGCAAAATATAGGAAAGATGCCAGTGACGGGAGAGATAGGAGAGACGCTCGAGATGAGAGTGGCGGGGAAGATCATGAGGTGGCGCAGGAAGAAAGGGTGGCAGCAGGAAGATCAGCGGTGGCGTGATGCACCGCGGAGCTGTTGCGTGATCAAACTGATACTCCTCAGACGAATGGTGGATCTTCAGGAAGAGCAGCGGGCTACAGGTGCGCTGCAGCCCATGTTTAACCACTACTTCCAAAGCTCCACCTTCAAATTCCCTCACACAGACGTGTGAACACGTGGGGGAAGGCTTTCTGCAAACCCACTCCCCCCTGGACAGTCCAAGCAAGCGGCTGACATACGTGAAATGTGTTAATGGCCTTTTCCTTCCCTCCAATCTCCTCCCAAACCACAGCATGCAGGGTACCTAGATATTCTCTGCCTCTCTTTATCATTACTTTTTATAGAATAACATTCAAAGGGGGAGGGTGGGTTGCTTACAGGGATGATTAGAGAAAAGGATGAATGATATTAAAACAGTGCTAATGACTTAATAAAGAATATGATTTTTAAACGAACTGGTCTAATTTCCTTCAGTAAGCTGTAGTACAGGGGAAGGGTGGGTTGCTTTACAGTGAATGAGTCAATCGAGGGGGGGAGGGTTCATCAA
Organism: Chelonoidis abingdonii; assembly: GCF_003597395.2. NCBI lineage: Eukaryota > Metazoa > Chordata > Testudines > Testudinidae > Chelonoidis > Chelonoidis abingdonii. The sequence goes on along the minus strand of NC_133769.1, from coordinate 77,229,406 downwards.
GGGGAACAAACACAGCAGTGACACCATACCCTGGCCTGTGCTGAAACTCGTTTTAGGCTTCTCTGATGCGCACTGCCTCCTGGTGTGCTCTCTATCTGCCCCTGGGTGTCTGGCTGCTCGTAGGCAGCGGCCAGGTGATTTGCCTCAGCCTCCCACCCCGCCATAAAGTGTCTCCCCTTACTCTCACACGGAGATTGTGAGCACACAGCGAGCAAGCAATAATAACGGGACATTGATTTGGCTGAGATCTGAGCGAGTAAGTAATGTTCGCCATGGCGCCTTTTAAATGGCCAAATGCACATTCTACCCACATCCTGCACTTGCAGCCTGTAGTTAAACAGCTCTGACCACTGTCCAGGCTGTCCTGTGTATGGCTTCATGAGCCATGGATCAAGGGGTAGGCTGGGTCACCTCAGGATAACGACAGGCATCTCAACATCGCCAACATGTTATTTCTGGTTTGGGAAGTAATTCTGCTGCAGACCGTTTAAAACGCAGAGTTGTGCTTCTGAAGACGCAGCGTCATGACCCCTCTGGCCAACCCATGGATGTTGGTGAAATCCCTTGTGATCATAGTGCTTGCAGCACCATTGAAAAGTACCCCTTGCGGTTTAATGTACTGGTGTGCTCTGGCGCTCGCGGGCAAGATAAGGATATGGTTCCACTATGGCCCCCCCACAGTTAGGGAATCCCATTGCAGCAAAGCCATCCACTATCACCTGCACGTTTTCCACGAGTCACAACTCTTTCGTAGCAGCAGCTTAACGATTGCTTTGGCTACTTGCATCACCAGCAGCCCCACAGTAGATTTGCCATCCCAATTGTTCCTGACCGGCGGTAGTGTCTGGAGTTGCAAGCTTCCAGAGGGCTATTGCCACTGCTGCTCTCATCTTAGAGTATTCCGCATTTCAGGCGGGGGAAAGCAAGTCACAAAGTTCAAAGAAAGTGCTCTTACGCATGCCGAACAGTTTTGCAGCCACTGCGAGTCATCCCACACCTGCGGTCCCCCAGTCTGTGCCTGTTTCCCGCGCCCAAATCGGCGTTCAATGGGTTAGAACCTGCCCCATACCAGCAGTACTCCAAAGGCGCGGGGCCCGCGTTTAGGGAGAATTCAGTGTCCTCCATGTCCTCATCGCTCTCGTCGCTGCGCTGCGTATGCTGCCTCTCTTCCTGGCTTTGCAGTTCATGGTTCACCATAGACAGAACGAGAGTGCGCGAGGTGTTTACAGCGTTCACGATTGCGTTACTGATCTCAGCAGGGTCCATGGTTGCTGTGCTATGGCGTTTTGCTCAGTTCACCCAGGAAAAAAGGCGCGAAATGGTTGTTCTGCTGTTTCACAAGGGAGAGGTGAGGCTGTACCCGATCACCCGCGACAATGATTTTGCCCATCAGGCACTGGGCTCTCAACCTGGAATTCGAAGGGCGGGGGAGCTGAGGGAACTATGGATAGCTATGGAACAGCTACCCAGTGCACCACTCCAGAAATCGACGCTACCCTTGGACCATGGACGACACCATCGACTTATGTGCCTAGTGTGGACGGCGCACCAATCGACTTTATAGATATTTGTTTTATAAAACCGGTTTAAGCTAATTCGAAATTATCCCGTAGTGTAGACGTGGCCTATGTTAGGTGTTAACTTTGATTTGAAAGAAAGATGACTTTTTTGTGTACCAAGAAATATATTTAAACAAATAAATATGCTTAGTAGTAGGGGAAGGGCAGAAGATATTTAAATGTTGAGCCTATCAGTGACCCTTTACTATTCTTACATTCATATTATGAAAGGAATAACTGGAACAGGAGCTGGCTTTCATTCCCTTTTATGCAAGGTGATCTCCTGCAGCCAGGGAAGTGTTTGTCTCAGCTGCAATATGAATGCAGCACACAGGGAACATCTTGCACACATTACCAGGGAACATTTTCACTCTCCCCTTACCCTCTCCCTGCTCCCAGCATCTAAATGTTGTTTTGCTAGTTCAATAGTGCATTTGTTGACTCAAGATTCAGAAACAGTAAAAAAGGAACACAAAAGCACTCTGAAGAAATTCTGACCAGAAAAGAATAAAAGCAACTGTAAGTCCTTAGATTCCCTGCAGGTTTGGAAGACATGAAATGGCAAAGATAATTCATAAGAGAGCCTAAGAACTCCACCCAAAAAGAGATAGCGATCAAGCAATCTGAACACTATAAGACATTGGCTAACAAGATTCCTACACCTATCCTTCTCCACATGCAGAATTTACAGGATTGCAGAGAAACTGAATAAAAATATTGGCACTTCGTCAGTGATATATTGTTTTGTTCTGCTCTTATTGAAGTCATTGCAAAATGTTCACTGGCTTCAAAGAAAACAAAATGGGCACACAATGTCCATTTTATAATGAAGCACAGAGCCGCACATTTCCTGGGACCAATGCAGCTTCAAGAACACTGCAAATCAAACAAGTGATGTCACATTTTGTTCATCAGAACAACTATTATTAGCTAGAACTGTGAGTAGGCTAAATGCCATTTTAACAGATGGGCATGAATAACGGCATGCCAGAGAGCTTGTATGTGAATCAATTTTAAATATTAGTTTGCATTCCCATCCAGGAATATAAAAATGGCAATCTGTGTAGAGCTCACATATTAAATTGAGAGAATATGCTGTTGCTTCTCTATTTCAGAGGTGGATAATTTATAAATATGTGCCTCTGTTATTATTGTATGAGTTGATTTTAATAACTCAGCATTACATAGCATTAAAAAGTAACCCCCACCTCAAGCAATGAGGGTTAATGTGGATCCTGTGTTTCTAATGGACAAAGTCAACTCAGATATCACAGTTCTGTCTGAAAATGTTATACTCATGTTATTACCAGGAAGCCCCTAAGAGTACTTAACAACTTAAAGACATTATAGGAAAAAGGGTCTCAGTTTTTTTCAGTTTATTTGCCTTATACCTTAGACAGCACTTTGTGTATAATATTTCCCTCTTTCCCCAGTATGGGAAGTTTATTAGTTTCCATTGTGGTTTATGGATTGTCCCCCCCTCCCAAAACAATGAGAGTTGGGGACATTTTAAAAAATAAAGCAATATGATTGTAAAACAAACAAACAAAAATCAGCATATGACGGATGCATCATATTACTGATATCCACTTGAGCATATCATTTTCCGGGGGATTAGAGACTAGGAAACATGTAATGATGCAACACTCTGGTTACTGCAACTACAAGTAGCTGCTCTGAAGTAGCCCTGTTGGAAACAACTGTGCCCACGCAAAAGAATAAATGGACACAAATCTGACATCAGGAATCATAACATTCAAAAACCAGTCGGAGAACACTTTAACCTGTCTGGTCACTGAATAACAGACCTGAGGGTGGCAATTTTGCAACAGAAAAGCTTCAAAAACAGACTCCAACAAGAAACTGCTGAACTCGAATTGATATGCAAATTAGATACAATCAATTTAGGCTTGAATAGAGACTGGGAATGGCTGAGCCCTTACAAATATTGAATCTGTCTCCTTATGTAAGTATTCTCACACTTCTTATCAAACTGTCTGTACTGGGCTATCTTGATTATCACTTGAAAAGTTTTTTCTCTTACTTAATTGGCCTCTCAGAGTTGGTAAGACAACTCCGACCTTTTCATGCTCTCTGTATGTGTATTTATATCCTCACTATATGTTCCATTCTATGCAAATGAAGAAGTAGGCTGTAGCCCACGAAAGCTTATGCTCAAATAAATTTGTTAGTCTCTAAGGTGCCACAAGTACTCCTGTTCTTTTTGCGGATACAGACTAACACGGCTGCCACTCTGAAACCTGTGCCTAATGGGTGTACTGGGATGGGCTCAGGAGAGTCCAACAGGCTAATGAGCCCATTACCCAAGAGGTAGAAAAGGCACAGGGAGGAGAACGATTGCCACAGCCATAGAGAAGAGTACTATGCTGAAGCTTCCAGTTACCCACTAAGGCAGCTACTGATTATATTATTTGTTAAGCATCTTCTCACCAACAAGGGGGGGAGGATGGCTCAGTGGTTTGAGCATTAGCCTGCTAAACCCAGGGTTATGAGTTCAATCCTTGAGGGGGCAACTTAGGAATCTGGGGCAAAAATCAGTACTTGGTCCTGCTAGTGAAAACAAGGGGCTGGACTCAATGACCTTTCAGGGTCCCTTCTAGTTCTAGGAGATAGGATATCTCCATTATTTGATTTTATTTTTATAACAACATGCCAAGTGCTGGTCAAAATGTAAACAAAGACAATCCCTTCCCTGAGAAGCTTGGGGAAAGAAGTGTTTCCACAACCCAAAAAGCATACAGGTGGAATATTTTAGCTGATGCAAAAGCATCATCTGTAATATGGAAGCCTGCTGTCATAACCCACAAGCCTTGAATCAAGGTCTGCAGGAGCTGCCATGCTCCAACCCTCCACTTAGCAGCCTATTGACAACTGTTTACTCAAGACTCATGAAGTCCAGTTCCAGTCTGAGGCTCCACCCCAAGATCCTATTGGTGGAATCCCAGAGCAGCCAATTGGCCCATTAGGCATACTTTAGCCAGCAGTAAGACCAGGAAGCTGTCCGAACAACTGGGATTTGTCTTGCTTCAGACTATGTGCCTTTTGCATCCTGCTCTTGTTTTCTGATCTCCACTTAGTCCCTGACCTCCTGGTATCCTGACAAGACTGCCTCCGGTTACTGATTTGTGGTTCTGATCTCAAGTTTGTCTTTTGCTTCTGATCTCCTGGTAGCCTGACCCAGCTGACTCTCAACTCCTTTCTTGTTGTTTGGTAGCCCACGACCTGGCCATGCACCTGCATTTAATTGGCTTCTAACAAAGCCCTAGAATTGCAAAAAGTGTTTTTAACAAAACCAAACACATTGATAAATCATTTATAGTCCATTTGATAAGGTTAAAAAAATAATTGATGCCTGTCATTGCACAAACTAAAAGCATACTATACAAGCATAAGCACCGGTCATGCAAATACTTATATGATTAACTTTATACATCAATAGTTCAATTGAGTTCAATTGCATGACTTGTCTGTAAAGTTGTTCACCTGCACATTTGCAGGATCAAGCCTGCTGACAGTAAAATGTAAGAATAGGGGGCTACTGCTATCTAATTGTTTTCTATTTAGATGTCCTCTTAAAATGGTTTGATTAGGGAATATTTCCAAATGAAGCATTCTGCTGCCAATCACAAGTTTTCCTGCCAAAAGTTCATTTTTTCTCTTCCTTAATTATTAAATGTGTTATTAACCATTCTTGCAAGTCACTGGTTTTCATTTATATTATACAACTCTTGTTCTCACACATGGTCTTTACAGCAACCTTAACAATGTTAAGGAAGAATAATTTTCCAAATTAATGGACTGTGTGATAGTCCAATGTGCCAATCTATTAATATAACAGATTATGAGGTTATTATTAAGACTTTGCATGAGAGTGCAAATTGGGGTATGTATTGTTTTTCACTATCTATTGAAGATTGTGTGTGTGTTATTGATAGTGTGTGGGAGATGTGAAGGTGGCAATGAATACTGGACACTTTCCCCTTGTTTCATATTTGTAAGATTCTGGATTGGTGAGACGTATCTTGGTACAAGTTTAACTGTCACTAAACAATTTGTTTTATTAACTCTCAATTCCCTATTATCTCACATGCCTGCTATTGATGTCACCTACTTTATATTTTCTGGTCTCTTTGTAGTACTGCTGTGATCACACACAATTATATGCTTAATCCAATCTATATATCAACTACATAAACTGTCTTTGGCCTCTCCCTAATAGTATTGTGCATATAGACACACACAAAGATTTTCAAGAATAATTAATGATTTTGAATGCTCAACTTCAGACACCTCAATGTGGCCTGGTTTTCAGAAAATGCTCCTCCTCCAAAACCGAGGTTCCTTTAACCAGGTTCCAGGGAGGTGATGGGAGGGAGGGGAGGAGCTGATCAGCAGGGCTGCTGGTGGGTGCTACATTGGGCACTCAAAAATTGAGACACTTATAATCACTGCTCATGTTTGATAACCTTGGGGATTTACATATATAAATTTATGCCCTGCAGTTATTCAATTACCCCATCTTATTCTGTGATCTTGTTGGTTTACACAAGCTAAGTAGAGATAGGACCTGTCAAGATAAAATTCCTTTTCAAAGGGTGAACAGAAAGCTCAAGGTAGGACTTAAGTGGTGCATAGGCCTTGTGTTGACCCTCTGCATGGAGCTGAATTTCACCAGCTGTGCTTGTGTGGCAGATTACAAAAGAGCACACAATTGCTGTAGCAATTATTGATGCTCCAGGAAATGGTATATCTCCATGTGACCGAGTACTGAACCAATCCCCCAGCCTAGCATCTGATCTCCACTCTATACCATCAAACTGATATGACAGAAGAGAAAAAAGCCCATTGGGCTAAGGGCATGTTGCTGCTAAGGTTACTGTTTTGTATGAGATACAAAAACAAGATCATAATCACCCCACCCCAGCCCCACTTCTTCCTGCCCCCAGCCCACTCTACCCGTTTCCCCAAGGCCCTTGCTCTGCCTCTTCCTCCCACGTCCCCACTCCTCCCCCTCCCTCCAAGTGTCTCCTGAACAGCCAATTCACAGTGGGCAGGAGGTGATGGGAGGAAGGGGGAGGAATTCATCATCGGGGATGTTGGTGGGTGGGAGGCACTGTGGGGGGAGGGAAGAGGGGAGCTTAGCTGCTGGTGGGTGCTAAACACCTGCTAATTTTTGTCCATGAGTGCTTGCTGGAGCACCCACAGCATTGGTGCCTATGACATAGACCATGGCACCTTTTTGTGTTAACCCTGGTATCCTGGCAAAATTCAAATTTAGATATTGATATTATGTGTGAAGCACTTTGAAGATACAAAATACTATAGTTTATTATTATTAAATTCTTGTTCTAAAATGTTTTGTAGTTTTGCTGTACACTGTGAGGCTACATCTAAACCATGACCTAGAGGTGTGATCCCCTGCTCATGTACACATACTTGTATTAGCTCTCATTAAGCTAGCACAAGTATAAATAGCAGTGAAGCCGTGGTTGCAGGAGTGTTGAGTGCATACTCACTGATTTCAGGTGGGTTTATACTTGGCACGGCACGGCACGGCACGGCACGGCACGGCACAGCACAGCTATAGCTCTGCTACCTGTACTACTGTGGCTACACTATTATTTATATTCATGTTAGCTTGATGAAAGCTAGTGCAGGGGTAAATGAGCAGGGGTACCACAATCTTAACTCATAGAATGTCTTTGCTGCAAAGTTAGCCTGGCTCCCAGGTCTGAGCACCCAGGTTTGCCTAGCCTGAGTGTGGACAGCCACACTGCAAAACCACATTCAAGTTCATACACTCACTGCTGCTCCAGTCCCCAGGGTGTTTTGCTAGGACTTCTGGGCGCATGTTCCTTGATTCTTTGTCCTGCAGTAAGCTGAGTAGCATTTTCCCCCATGAACTGTGGGAAAAATTGCCTGTCCTTGGTATCTAAGGATTATCAGCACTAGAGTGATTTAGCATGCATCCTCACTGTGAAGTTATTGGCCCAAGTGAAAGCAGAACCTGGGCTCTAACCTACACCCACAGCTGTGTCAGCTAGCTCAGGTTGAAAGCTCCACTAAATTCTGTGAAAGGCAAGGTGTGTGCATGTGTGAATTAGAGGGGGCTGGAGGCCCAAGCTAACTTTGCAGTGAGAACATACCTGTTAACAGCTCATAGAGTAGAATGCATTTCAGTGGTCAGAGCATTTAGGGCCTGAATCTACAAGTTATTAAGCACTCTGGCCTGATCTCGAAAAGCACTTAACATGTGAGTAGTCAGAGATGATAGGACTGATTTAGATGGATGATAGGACTACTAGTGTGCTTAAATGAAGCATGTGCTTTAGAGTTTTGCTGGATTGAGATAGAGCAGTCAGCACTTTGCAGGATTGAGTCGATGCTTCCAAACAATTACTATAGAACGTGTGACAGTTTGCAAAATGTCTGTGTAAAACGTATGGTTTTATGAAACTGCTGTACCATTGAATGCCTGAGTGTATAGCAAATCAGCTATTTGCTCACACGGTTTATGTTATGTAGCTCCCAACCAAGTCTATACAGATGAACAGGAACAACAAGGAATCATTAACCTCAATGGTCTTCCATTCAGGTTGGAAGCAACCTAGAACAATGAAATGGATGCAGGTTATCTGCAGGGTGTGGTGTTGCCACAATGGAAAACCCAAAGAAGCAAAGAAACAAGGTGTTAGAATAGCTTTTAAAAACACAGACTCTGAGGGTATGGCTACACTTACAGCTGTACAGCGCTGGGAGTTACAGCTGTCTTCATACAGCTGTGCAGGGAAAGCACTGCAGTGTGGCCACACTGACAGCTACCAGTGCTGCAGTGTGGCCGCATCTGCAGCGCTGTTGGGAGTGGTGCATTATGGGCAGCTATCCCAGAGTTCAAGTGGCTGCAACATGCTTTTCAAAAGAGAGGGGTGGGGTGGAGTGTGACAGGGAGCGTGGGGGAGACAGAGAGAGTAGATTTTTGGAGCTGACACTGTGTCAGCTCCCTGCCTTGCAAGTTCTAAGGACTGGAAGATACACAGCACCAACCTTCAATCATTTTAAAAGTTTCGACCCCTTCCCCCACCCCTCTCTTATTCACCAAATGCAAATAGCCTTCAGACCAGATAAGCAGCTGCTCCAAAATGGACTCCCCCCTTCCTCCGTGTTGCTTCTCTCCTCAAGCAAACACTAACATTCCAAATGAATACCCCTACCTGGCTCTGCCCGAGCAAACGAGCTGTGTTTGTTTTTTAGATAAGCAGCTCCAGGAGCCCGGAGTTCACAACAAAACAGCAGAGTGGCTGAACAGGCATTCTGGGATACCTCCGAATACCATGGGAGGCCAATTACAGTGCTTTGGTGGCCACACTTGCAGAGCAGCGCTGCATCACCAGTGCTGCAATCCTTATACCCAGGGAGAGCAGGAGTACAGCCAGCGCTGCAGCCAGGGGAGATGCAGCGCTCTATGTGCCTTTGCAAGCGTGGACGTGAGTAAGTTGCAACGCTGTAAACCCACCCAGCGCTGCAAGTCTCCAGTGTAGCCATGGCCTGAGTGATTTAGGAACAAAAAGGGATATACTCTGAGTTGGGGAACCTTTTGAGCACCAGACATGAATCAGCTAACGGGACTTGCTGCTGGTGTCAAGAGATACTCCCTGGTCAGGAAGACAAACTGAACTAGAGGAGTGAATTCCAGGAGAGGGGACCTGGGAGCCCTGAAAGCACTGATCAAAACCCAAAGAAAATGCTCGGCAGTGTGAGGACTCTGAGCCAGGGAATTGTAAAAGGTGTTTATTTTTGCCCAGAATCTGTGTATCTTGTGATTTGTCTATGAGTAAAGTGGTTAGGAATTCCTCTACAACAGAGGTAGGCAACTGCAGCACGCGAGCTGATTTACAAGTAGCACTCACGCTGCCTGGGTCCTGGCCACAGTCTGGGGGCTCTGCATTTTAAATTTAATTTTAATGAAGCTTTCTTACATTTAAAGACCTTTTACTTTACAACATACAATAATAATTTAGTTATATATTATAGACATAGAAAGAGACCTTCTAAAAATGTTAAAATGTATTACTGGCACGCAAAACCTTAAATTAGAGTGAATAAATGAAGACTCGGCACACCACTTCTGAAAGGTTGCCGACCCCTGCTCTACAAAGTCTGTTACTTGCCTCAAACTATAAACCAGTGTATCTTTGAGGATGGAGCTCAAGGAGAATGTTCTTAAGCTATTGGGGATATTTGGGGGGTTCTGCATTGGTCTTGGGACCTAGGGCAGCTAAACCATGGGATCCTATTCCACAGAATCATTGCCCCAGAAGCCAAGACTGGCTGAAGCCTGCCCAAATGCAAGAAAGTTTAGAAGCACATAAATCCAGCATTCAGGTCCAAACCCAGTAGGTTGGTGAATGTCCACACAGGGGAATTCAATCACGACTCTGACAGAGAAAATAGGGTTACTCATGTTAGTAAAAATCACTATGAAGACTGATTCTAAAGTGCTTTGAGGATTAAAGATACTATAAAAATTATCCACAAAGGGTCGCACTTTTAATTGCAGGTGCCCAATAAATGTCTATGGACATTTATGCATATGGTCAATGGGGATGTTTAATCTGCAAATTGTGTTCATGCTCCACTGCTGACATTTGAAAAGATGTCTTAATGGAGTTGCCTAAACTATGTCTGTTGAATATGTTCACACCCACCCACTATGCCTGCAAATTTTGCATAAAGGTTCTGTAGGCACAGTGGCTATGTGAGCAAATTTGGCGGATATAGCAAAGGTGTCTGCATATGGAAATTCAGCTCAAAATATACTGAGAAACTAATCTTATAGGTGGGTAACCTTAATGTAACCACCTCTTGTCAAATGCTGCTGGCACACATCAGTCGGCAGAAAAGAAAAAGTCTGATCAGGCTGTTGGAATGGCTGCAGCAAAGAAAAGGAACTCTTCTAACGAGGAAAGAAACGGTAACCTTGCAGAATTTGAAGTGTTAGAGGTTTTGTGACTGTCTCAGACCATATTTTGTTTCTTATTAATACAAATTCAAACTCTTCTCCAGTAAATTTAAACCCACATCTTCCCTCAAGGAAGGTAGAAACCAGAGCTAGGTTGATATAAATAAGACAGACCTACTGCTTCGCACGTCAGCTTGCTTTATCAGGAGTAATTATTCAAACTCCCCTCTGGGAAAGGTGTATTACCCCCACTTCGTTCAAAGAGGGAAACTGAGGCAAAATTTGCATAACGTGAACGAAGCCTCCCCCGGGGCTTTGCAGGAGCCCAGGGCCCTGCCTAGGCAGGCACCTGCTGAACTGCGGCCTCAGGGACGGACCGGTGACAGCCGCTACTCCTCGTTGTCACGACTCCCTATTTCCGCACGCGCTGCTAGGAGAGCCCCAAGCGACCTCTCTCAGCCGCTGGGCCAGGCGCAGCGAGCAGACTGGGGACATCGACCGAGAAAGGGCGGGGCCCTGCGCCCCCCCCCCCCCCCCCCCGCCTCCGGCGTGACCTTCCTGCTGAACTGCTCACCTCACCCCGCGCGCGACTCAACGGTCCCCTGCTCTGCTGCCACCCGCCCAGCAGCCTGCCACTTAGGCGCCCTCCCCCTCAGGGTCCTTGTGCCCCTCCGATGCTCCCCACTCTCCGGTTGCCGCTCTATCCCTGCCCAGCCTCCTCCAGCTCCCCCCGGCCCGCTCCCTCTACTCCGCTCTGATCTCACGCTCCAGTCTTTCGCAGCCCCGCCCTCTGATGTTTCCCTCTCCTCAGGAATCTCGCGAGATTATGTTAAAACCGCCGGCCTCCGCGCCCCTTCTCCGGCTCTTTCCCTGTAGGCGAGTGAGCGAGTGCGGCGCGGTGGCCGGGTTGGCCGCGGTGCTCTATGGGATAGTGGTGGATAGAGACTATCCTCGGTTCGGAGCGCTAGGGCTAGGCAGGAGCTGGGCATGAAGATGGCGGACGCCAAACAGAAGCGGAACGAGCAGCTGAAGCGCTGGCTCGGCTCCGAGACCGACCTGGAGCCGCCCGTGGTCAAGCGCAAAAAGACCAAAGTGAAGTTCGATGATGGCGCCGTTTTCCTAGCCGCCTGCTCCAGCGGGGACACGGACGAGGTGCTGCGGCTGCTGGAGCGGGGCGCCGACATCAACTACGCCAATGTGGACGGGCTCACCGCACTGCACCAGGTCCGTGCGGGGCCTAGCTCGGCCTGAGCGCGGGGCACCGGGGCTCGGCCTGGCCGCGCGGGGGCGGGAGGTGCTCTGGCGGGCCCCGCTGGAGATGGGGGCGGGAGGGGCTCTGGCGATCGGGGCCTGGCTGCGGGCGTGGAAAGGTGCTGCCAAGTCTGGCTCCAGCTCTCCGGAGCGGGGTCTGTCCCGGGAGTGTCGCCGCGGGCAGATGGATCGGGCCTATGGAGGCTGTTCTTCCTCGTTTTCCTTAATCTCTGGGATCGGCTCTACTCCACTGGCTGGGGCGGAGGCTAAGCCCTTTTCTCCCCTGGCTGGGGTGTTCCCGGGTCCTCTCTGCCTTCCTTCCTCCGGGACGGTGTCGGTGGGACCGCTTGGCTGTGGCTGGCATTGAAGGTGTCCCTGAGAAAGCGGGGTCCGCCGGGGCCCTGCCTGCTGTGTGACCAGGAAGGAGAGAAGGCGCCCCGGAGTTGGGGGAGGTGAAGGGCAGATCCTGGAAAGGGGGTGTTGTTGGCAGGTAGGGATGGTGGGATGAGAAACGGAGTCACTCCCACGTTTGCTGTTAATATCGGGAGCGATTTCCTGCAGCACCGACACCTCCAATTTCTTTGCACTTTAGGGGATTAAATCCGCATTTTGTGAAAGCGAATCATTTATTTTTCTCTGGTTTCTAGGGGGAACAAATGTTTTGTTCTTAATATAGAAACGTGTGTCAATAGGAGACTGGCTTCTTTCTTTATTGATGGTTTCTGCCGCAGTGTGAAAGCCCTACTCTTAGGTTAGCAGTGTTTTTACAGTATATTTTTCCTGCGGTGGGAGGCTGTAAGAAGGGATTGCTTTGTTCACAGTTTTTGAGCTAAGATCTAACTTTCATTTAGGGTGGGGGGAATGGAACGACAAGGAAAGTGGCCGTGAAGTTTTCTCAAAATGGATGCTTTGTGCATGTTAAAGTTTTATAGCAATCTGATTGGAATCTGAAAATGTTAGCCAAATAAGGAAAGGCAGTGGCAATCCAGAGATAATGTGGGTTTGCCTGAATAGTTTTCGTTTGTGCAACAGACCAAAAACTGTAGTAGCATATCACATTCACTGAACTAAATTCAGAAAAGCAAGAATAATCTCTTTTGACAGATTAATTTTTTGTTTTGATAATTGTACCTCAGTAGTTCCAGAAAGACTTAGTAATAATAAGCTCTAGTTTGATCAGGTAAAAATCTTTCCAAAATAGCGCAGTGAGGGAATTCAGAGCAATGTAGTGACAAGTGTTCTGTTTCTAAACGCAAACTGATGACTTCAGTGTGTAGGAAACCTCTTGATACTGAAATAAGTGTGAGGAATGCCTCATTATTTATTGTAATAACTAACAGTAAATGGATTGCTTTGAACTGGATTTTATGCTTTTAACTCTTAACGTAATGTAAGGTATATAACAGCTTTACTGTTTCCTGTACAAAAGTTGTCACCTGCCCTTTCATTGAATTATTAGCCTTGATAGAATTGGTATGCTTCGTACTGGCAAAAAAATAACAAAGAATGAACATGACAATTTATAGGGTAATCATCAATTTTGTGTTTTAGTAACATTCTGGCAAACTCCTTAATTTCAGTATAGGTTGTGTTGTTTGGCAAACTAGTATACTGCAGCTTCGTTTAATCAACCTGGGTACTCGTACGCTGAAGAAATATCTTACTAATCAGAAGTCATATCTTATTTGGTTAGATGTTAATATGTAAACAGGTTCTTTCAGATTCAGAATGTATAGAACTTTTAATAGTGGGAACAAAAGGATGAAGTGTTATTTTTTATAATTATTGGTAGAACAACAAATTAAGACTAAGGTTTCCAGTTTTTGGCATTTTTGAGAAGCCTTTTTAAAAAGCAGGTGAAGAGGAGTCTCCTTGACAACTTATGATACTGTAGTGCAACGTTTTTAGCGCTTATTAATGTCACCCTTGTTTCCCCACTGTCAGACTTTTGCCCCTCCTTAATTTGCAAGCTGACCTCAGATAGTGGGAGATCAAGACAGGTGCAGATTTTTGTCTTTTTTACTTCTGTTATTACTCTTGTGTCACTGCTATATGGTATAACTAAAAATGACTTTGAGAGGCTTCTTTCAGCAAACATCTAGCTGAAAAGCAAATTAAGAGATTTAACTGTGAATTGATAGTTTTCTTAAAATGATTAGTAAATGATTATACAATCTCCCAACCCTTTCAGAGAATGTATTGGTTGCAGTATCCCTTTAATTGACACACAGTCTTTAGTGTAGCCAAACTTCTGTGGTGTTCATTCATTTGAGACAAAATAGAAAATGCTGGACAACATATATACAATAGATGGGTCTACACTAAATGAGAGTTGCTGTGGTATGAAGTAAGGCCATGTGTACCTTAGGGAAATTTCTCAAAAGTTTAACACTTTGCTAATGCCATTGTGACTTCACTGGTGTTGGTAATGTTGAAAGCCCTATTTCTACACAAGATTTTCCATGGTTGCCATAATTTTTAAGCACTCTGTCAATCAATTTAGACCTGCTCATCCACGTGAAACAAGAATACCATCATGATATCTAAAATGAAGTGATTTATCCGCATTTTTGGACCTCTTTCTTCCCCCTGTTCTCATCCATTTTTTCCACATCAGCTGCGTTCTCCTGTCTTGAGTAGCCCACCATGAGTTAGGTTTTAGTGCACTAGAGCAGGAGCATAAACTACATTTTTGTAATATTTTCATGTAACTACAAGGCAGTATGGGAAAAAGGGATAAGCAGCACTTTCCTTCAAAGCCCTGATGGTTGGTGGCAGTTCCTCAACATGTTTACCCCTGAACACATGGGGTAGGTTCAGTTTCACCAGGAGTGGTGGCCTGTCGGTCGCTGTGAGGGCGGCAGTCAGGCTGCCTTCTGCGGCCTGCCTGCGAGAGGTGTGCTGGTCCCGCAGCTTCGGTGGCAATTCGGCGGCGGGTATGTCAAAGACACAGGACCGGTGGACCTCCCGCAGGCATGCTGCCAGAAGCTGCTTGACTGCTGTGCTTGGGGCGGCAAAATACATAGAGCCACCCCTGAATTTCACTGCAGCTGGAGGTGTAATTTCCAGCTCAGGCTAACTTTGATTAAACTAGTGAGCTAAAAATAACAGTGTAGCTGTACAGCGCAAGCTAGCTGACTGAGAACAATCCAGTTGGAGTCTCTAGGTAAGTACTTAGGCAGGTAGATTGCTGCTGCTACGGTGGCTAACCTGCTTTTTGTAGCATATTAGCTGGATCAACGTTAATGCATATGTGTCTACCCAAAATGGAAATTATTCCTCCAGCTTCAGTGTAGATGTACCCTCGGTTTCCATTGTGGCAACAAGTTGTGCTACCAGCCAAATCACTGGACCATTCAATAGCCAATCTGTTCCAATATCAAGACTCAAAAGCTAGTTGAGTGGAGTAATAAAATTTGTAGGATGAACTAGGCGGAGTTTTTATCCCTCTTCCTGTATAACCAAACAAATTCTTAGTGTGCTTCTTATTCAGTATGCATTCTAAAGGCCAATGTGTACTGCAGACATTTATTTCTGAGATGGAAAGTATAAGTGCCTCTCTCCCCTATACTGCCTACACATTTTAATTCTACAGTGATTTAACACTAATTGCTAATTTCATTTTATATTTTGCTGTGCAGAAGTAGGCATGGTGCATGTTAAGTGCACTTCTTTTTTTAAAGGGATGCAGCATCTTAAACTACATTTTGTCACATTTACCACGTATATTCCAAGTAGTATTTAAGCTTGCTATTTGCAATTCAGTGAAGAAAAATACTTGTAGTCTAGGTTAGAATAGATTATCATAATGGTCCCTTCTGATTTTAACCTCTTCGAATTTGATTCTTATTTTGTGCTTTTGACAGGGTTGTGCATAGTTGGGTTCCATGTTTTTTGGGTTGGGGCTTCCTAATCCAAATGTTCCATTAACTCAATGGAAGTTGTAAAAGGCAGAGGCTCTGAATAATGCATTTTTTCGATATAACAGTTATGTGCATAGATGTAACGCAGGGATTGTAGGGAGTCTTTGAAACTCTTTTCTTCTGATGTGTCCTTCCAGGTAGTTCAGCAGGGACTTAAGAGAAGAATAGAATCAGGAGGTGAGATGTGATGTCATGTCTACTTGCTAGCATTTAATTTTGGGGGGGGCAGGGGGAGAGAGAAATTGCCTGTGTGTGGCTGGTCTGTTAGAGCCTCCACATCGTCACTTAAAAAAAATAAATTAGAAATTCTTAGTACAGGCCAACTCTGAGAACAGACTTAGTGACACAAGCCACATGCAAACATGGTTTTTTGTTTATGTTGGGTATAAAAGTGTCTTCATGTGCACAGGGTTTTATGGAATGATTGATTGTAAAAGGAGACTGCCAAATAATGTTAAAACTTGTTGACCAGAGCTCTAAATTGCATAGTATGTATAGTCACATCTTGAAGCAAAGACTTTAGTTTTGTAGTTCTCATTAGTGGTAGGTTTTTAATCTATAGGCTCATCCCTAAGATATTGGAATGCTTTGTGAACAGTCATTTGTCTTTCTACACCTGTGAGCTATAGGGAAGTATTGACACCGTTTTGCCACATAACTGGTGATCAAGCTGATGTGGACATATAACACTAGCTATTTGAACTGAACACTTGATAGTACGGTACAGACTGATTTAATTGCCTTACTATCTCTTAAACTCTTCTTCCTAACAAACTGCTGTTTAGTCTGAAGAAGAGTTCTGTGTAGCTCGAAAGCTTGTATCTCTCACTAACAGAAGTTGGTCCACTAAAAGTGTTACCTCACTCACTTTGTAGCTAAAACATAGTTTTCATGTGGAGCTTGGGGGAACTAATTTTAAGAATATCTTGATGCTGTTGTCTTGATATTGTTCAGCACTGGCTTAGCAGCGGCTAGCAACACTATAACCACAGATAATTCATTATAGAATTGTACAGTGATCGGTTTTTGGTTGACAAAGGGCAAGCTTGGAGATGGCACTACATGCCATGTGTGCTGTTAATTATCTTAATATTTACCAATCTGCGAGGTAGTTGCTTTGAGTTTACTTGGAAATAAGTTAACTGTCTCCCCTTTATTTCAAACATATGCAGTAATTGCTTATTTATGGCAAATGTATATGCTTGATCACTCATGCTGACATGGACTTTAGTACTGATTGCCATTAAATATCTTGGGTAATAGCCATATCCCCCTCTAATGCCTTTACACCTGATCAAAGGGTTGGAGTGGTGTAAAAGGGTGCTTAAAAACCAGTGATTGAGCTTGGATGGAGTCCACTGGCTTAAAAACAGAGGAAGATAGCTGGAAGACTTCTTCTGAGGACCCGCTTGCAAGTCCTGGGTTAGGAAGTGTACCACAGGCAAGGGAACACAACATACAGCATGACAGCCTGGTAGCCAGGGGCAGACTGCTGTAATCTAAGCCCCTGTGGCCATCTACATTACAATAGAAGCTGTAGAGCAATTTGGGATCAGGATGATGCAAAAATGGCTCAAAGCCACCTTAGCACCCAACCCGCACTCCCTGAGCTGCGACTTCAGTGGTGTTGGTCTTACTGGAGGACAGAGTCTTGCCCCTTTTGCAGAAACAATTAGTTTTACATTAGATATAAAAAATTAGCACAAAAATCTTGAAATCCATACATCAGAATTTGTACTTGGCTTACTGTGAAACTGACACCTTCCATCTCATTGCATGTGGGGGGAAATCCTTTTTGTTTCTGATAACGCTGTATCCTTAGAGGTGAGGATTTTTAAAAAATCCTTTATTGGTCATTTTTCTGCTTTTTTCCTTTTGTGTGTGTATCAGTCTGGCAACAGAAGTGGGGAAATCAGTTTCACTTCTGTGTTCTTAATGTTGCACTGTCTGACTTCAGACTGGGAAATATGTCTGTTTAAAAAAAAAATTAATTATGGTGCAAACACTTCTGCTGGCCATAGATTCTGTAAAACCTGTTCATTTCCAGGAAATGGGAATTGAATAGCATAACGCTTCAGTGTGACCAAGCTAATAACTATTTTAAGAGAAGTCTTAATTTCCTGACTTCTGTGCTTAATTTTGCAACCTTAATATTGAATTAATAAAGGCTTTTCTATCTCTTCCTCCACCACAACTACTTCTTTAGAGAGGACCGAAATTAAAGTATATGAAGTGTTTGGCACATCATGCGCCCCTTCATACTACATGATAACTTAGGGCATCTATAGTACTTAGCATACGTATAAGAAAAACCGTATTTTCTACTAAGCTTGTGACTGCATACAAATTTTTGTAGAGTGCAATAATTGTAAATATTATACCTTTCCAAACTTGGCTTAACAGACTTGTGCATACTGAGGATTAACTATATACCAAGTTTGAACCCAACCTCTCTTTTTTTTTTTTTAATTGTGTGTAAAGGCAGGACATTGTCCCTGCTTAGTTATGCATTTGAAAGAGGACACTATAATAACTGAACTGCATTCTAGCATTTAGGCTGAAACAAAGTGTTGGGAAACTCCCATCTTAAAAACTACTAGCAATGGCATGAGTAGAAACATCTCAAACTTATTTATAATATCTGTAATATAGCATTTGAATAATAGCTTTATCAGATTGCCACATAGGTTTCATAACAAATTCAAAATATAGGCAATAACTACAGCCAATATAATTTTAGTTTGTAAAATAAGTTGCTGTTCAATGACCATGTCTTCTAGTTGTAAACTTTACCCTGGAATTAAGTATTCTTGATTCAGTACATTGTTGTGTTTACAGACTTCATTGGCACAATGAAACGTATAGCTTAAATGCCGTGTGTGTGCTGACATATGGTACATTTGATTGATTTTTAATTTTTTTCTTTTGTAATCTACTGTTGTGTAGTAAAAGGAATGTTACATAAAGCACTCATAACAATAGGTCGTTTGGGGACCACTGCATGTGAACATATTCAGATTGAGGAAGTTAATTGCTGATCTAGGCAGATGACTATGCTACTTGTGCTACCGCTGCAGTGCTGGAGTTAAAAGTGCTATAGTGTAAATCAGTGGTTCTCAGCCTGGGCCACTTATAGGGCTTGGCTACATTGGCACTTTACAACGCTGCAACTTTCGCGCTCAGGGGTGTGAAAAAACACCCCCCTGAGCGCTGCAAGATGCAGCGCTGTAAAGCGTCAGTATAATCAGCGCTGCACGCTACACCCGTAAAGGATGTGGTTTATGTGCAGCGCTGGGAGAGCTCTCTCCCAGCGCTGCGGCTCTCACCACACTCACACTTCAAAGCGCTGCCGTGGCAGCGCTCCCGCAGCACTGCCCCGGCAGCGCTTTGAAATTTCTAGTGTAGCCAAGGCCATAGTCTAATCAGCACATGGCTGTGGCTCATATGACATCCTCAGAGCAATACAGGTATATATTCTGCGGATGCCGTGCTTATAACACTAGGGACCTGCATATGGGGCCAACAGTGGTAAATAGGTTGAGAACTACAGGTATAGACACTTGCTACTCTGACAGATTTTTTTTCTCATCACTCTAGTACAGTGGTTCACTTTTGTACTGGTGACCCCTTTCACATACCAAGCCTCTGAGTGTGCCCCTCCCCCTTATAAATGAAAAACAATTTTTAATATATTTAACACCATTATAAGTGCTGGAGCCAAAGCAGGTCTTGGGGTGGATGCTGGCAGCTTCCCCCCAATGTAATAACCTTGCAATCCCCTGAAGGGTCCTGATCCTCAGTTTGAGAACCCCTGCTCTAGTAAATCCATACTCTTGAGGCAGTAGCTAGGTCTATGGAAGAATTCTTCCGTCACACTAGCTGTGTCTACAATGAGGGTTAGGTCAATCTAACTACTGTGCACAGGGTATGAAATTTTTCATAGCCCTGAGCAGTGTAGCTAGGTCCACCTAATTTTTAGGTGTAGAGTAGCCTAAGCCTAGGTGTCATTGTAGCTTTTGAACGTAACTTGTAACTATTTCACTTCTATTTACTGAAATGGTATAATAATTCTGATTGTATTGTGAGCTCTTGGCAGGTGGTGGCACATCCTCAGATGATGATTGCTGTTGGAGCCATGACTTCAAAAGATCATCCTTAAGCTGAGGATCTGTGCCCATATCTTCTGCGTACACACTTACAGGCATAACTGGAAATAATGTAAGCTTTTGAATGGTTGGATTTTTTTGGTGTTTTGGTGAGCTTTATATTGTCTATTCCAGTTAATAGGTTATGCTTACTGATATAAGTGATTTGAGGACTACCAAAGAGAACACAGCATTCAGTAACATTTATCTGATTATATTTTATTGTTCTGACCAGATGCTTCAAAGGATGAATTACATAAGAACGCGCATTTGCCCCTTAATTGTCTCTTCTTCAGTTAAATTTCCCTTCTGAGATTTAAAAACTAAG
Organism: Chelonoidis abingdonii; assembly: GCF_003597395.2. Lineage (NCBI taxonomy): Eukaryota > Metazoa > Chordata > Testudines > Testudinidae > Chelonoidis > Chelonoidis abingdonii. The sequence continues at coordinate 77,209,220 of NC_133769.1, read as the reverse complement.
ATTTTAGCCATTAAGTACGTCACAATTAAGTATTCACTACTTGGCATGCATTGAGTAGTGCAAAATTTCATATTGCATGTAAAAGTTGTTGTTCTTACTAGTTATCTTTGTTGATCTGGCTAATTGGAATAGAGCTGAAAGTCTGTACGGCTAGTTGTAAGCAATGCATGTTCAGATGCTATCAGATGGGTGGAGACATTCCAAGCTGTCATGCTTGCTGTGTGCATTCCTGAAATGAGCCAATGGAAATCTTGGCATAGGAGTGGAGGCATTCCTCAGCTGTCACCTTTCTAGTGGTCTGTTAAAAGTGCATTGTGATATGTCAGTAAGGCACAGATTATCATGTATTTACAACAAACAAAATGGTTAGTCATGAGTGGTCTCTGGAGTTTTAAACATAGGGTTTAAATCAGGTATAGTAAGTTTTGTCAAACTACCACCTACGAAGTGGTATGTTAATGGATTTTGAGGCATCACTAACTACTGTACGAAACAGTTCATCTTGTCTTCCACTTTAAATTTACTGATGCAGAGTTTTAGAAATGTTTTCAAATATGAGTGGTGGCATTCAGTTGGCATAACAGATCCTCGATTGCTGTCATACACCTTCTTATAGCGTTTTATGAATATAAGGCTAATGGAGGCATTTAAATCATAAAATAAATGTAATTGATCTTTGATAAATACAGGGATTTTAATAAATAGCTGAGGCACTACAGACAAAATAATTACACAAAGGCCCAGTTTGGCATTGCACCTGCTTATGGTGACTCTCTGGCTTTTCTCCACAAAAGTGGTAGTTAGTGCTTTTGACTTTTAATAGCTAATAAGAACTGTGCAGCTCTATTTGTCTTCAGACAAAAATCTGTCACTCTCAATCAAAATTGGCTGGCCACAAATTATTTTAGTACTAATACTTATGTTGGTAAATGTAGAATGTCCTAGGTAGTGCATTCCAAATTTGTAAGAGGAGACCATTTAAAAACCGAAGCTTACCATAGGGACAAACATGAAAGGTAGAGAGAAGGAATGCAGTATCCAAGCAAACTAATTTATTTTGCACATGACTTTTTTTATAAAAATGTCCATCCATAATACGGCTAACGGGATATACCTCTAGAAGCAATATTTCCAGGATGGTGGACACGATCCTGAGAAGTGGTGACTATGAAAAAGATTTGGCATGAGCTCCCAGCACAGTGTTGTGGCCAAAGGGTTAATGTAACCCTTGGCTGCATAAACAGTGGAGTCTTGGGTAAGATAGAGAGGTTATTTTATCACTGTATTTGGCACTGTTGTTGAAAGATTGTGTCCAGTTCTGATGTCCACAATTGAAGAAGCATGTCAATAAACTGGAGAGGGATGGTTCAGAGAAGAGCAACAAGAATGATTAAAATAATGGAAAATGTGCCTCATAGCTTGAGCCCCTTGGATCTACTGCTATTTAGCGGAACAAAGAGAAGTTTAAAGGGATAAGTTTGTAGTTTTCATTGGCCTTGTGCTTCTAAATCATGTAGTGTTTTTTTTTGTTTGTTTGTTTTAAATCATATCCATAGGTGCTTAAATGTAGGTTTAGGATCCTTGTTTTGAAAACTTTGGCCTATCTATTTACAAAAAAAGTTTTGATAATTTTGTTAATGTATTGAAAGGCTAAACTTTCAGTCTTGTTTTGAAATGAGATTTTATGCCACTAACGTTTTAATAAATACAGCCTTACAATGTTGTAAACGTGCACACGGTTAGCTTTACTCACATGAATGGCCACTGGAGTCAGACTATTGTATTATTGTGAACTACTTTACATAACTGCATTCGTGTTTCCAGGACCAAGACCTTAACTTTATGTATCTTGTCTTTAGCATTTTTGTAAAATTTGAGACCTTACCAGAAGGGTCGGTTAAAAAACCTCAGCATTTAATTAAACTTTAGGTCTACATTAACACATTTTCAAATGAGTGTTACTAATCTACAGTTGACTTCACATGTAAATTGCTTTGGTCTAAAAATCACTCTGTACTGGTGCTTTATGACTTGATGGTGCCTAACCTCCATAAAAAGCTCAGCCCTGGATAAGTGGAAGACTCTCTCTCGTGCCATCCTTCGCTTGGGTTTTAGTCCAGGTAAAGAGTGAAGTTTGTAATTGTATTAATTATGCCTAGAGGCCTCCCCAGTCAGTATCAGATGGAATTAAAAACACAAGTTATATAAAACTGCACAATATTAGAAAATTTACATTCTCACTTTGTCTAACCTGTGAAACTTGTTGTGCGCTTTATTATAAGGGCCCTAAGTGATTAAAGCTAGTTTGAATAGAGCATGTAATTTGTCTCCAACTCCATGAAAGACAGTTTAACGCTTTCTATTTGTAAGGATAATCTTTGTGTAATGTCAGTTTCTTGGCTCTCAAGAATAGCATTGCAGAGAGGTTGTGCTGCACTAATACTGTGGCTGTCAGTGAATTTCTGTATGCAGTCCCCTTATTAGACATGTACTGCTGCTTGTGCTCTTTGTATGATCTTTTTAGATTATCTAACCAAATATTTGGCACTTGTCTGTATATAGCCAAAGTGCATGTGTAGAAAAGGGGTATCTAATACTGACACCAGCATGTCACTTCATGTAATGGAGACCTAACTTGCGCATTAAGGGAAATGTATTTTTATTTGACTGTAGGAAGATACGGTAAGATAGTCTTACTTGTGTTTTGGTCACTTGACTAAGACGTAGGAGGTCTAGTATTACTGTTTAGTTTCTACTGTTAGTTTGGGAAGAGACATTTAATTAAACAGAGGTGCGGTGTGACTATTTTCTCTCTACACTAACCCTCCAATACTTAATTTCACTTAGTATATGAATTAAAACAGCAAATAATTGCTCCTTTTATGCTATTTGCGGCATGCCATGTCATTCTCACCTCCAGTCTATTTCAAATTTTAGCACCTTTCTCAACTAAGGTGAACAATCCTGAAGTCCTGGTTTATGTAAAAACAAGATCTTGCATGTAGCACTGAAGATGAAAAATTACCTCTTGGTTCAAAGCAGTTTTGTAAAAAAACCTACTAGAACTGAACACATTTGAATCTTTATTAGGGTTGTCAACCCTCCCAGATTTGCCAGGAGTCTCCCAGAATCAGCCTCAGTCTCTCAGTGACTATTAAAGGCAATCCAGGAGATTTTAATAGGCCAAAGTCTGGTCAGGGGTGCAGCAGGGCTAAGGCAGGCTCCCTGCCTGTCCTGGCACTGCACGGTTCCCGGAAGCGACTGGCACGTTCATCTGGCTCCTAGGCATAGGGGCAGCCAGGTGGCCTCTGCACGCTGCCCTGACCCCAAGAGCTGACTCTACAGCTCCCATTGGCCAGGAACCAAGGTAGGTGCTGCCCATCTGGAGCCTGCACCCCTCACCCCCTCTTGCACCTGAGCCCCCTCCTGCACCCAAACTCCCTCTCAGAGCCCGGACCCCACACCTCGTCCTGCACCCCAACCCCCTGCCTCAGGCCCAGCTTGCAGCCCCCTCCCACACTCCAAACCCCTCAGCCCCAGCCCAGAGCCCACCTCCCCTCCTGCACCCCCACCCCCTGTCCCAGTCCGGTGAAAGTGAGTGAGGGTGTGGGAGAGTGAGCAATGGAGAGAGAGGATGGAGTGAGTGGGGGCATGGCCTTGGAGACGGGGCGGGGCCTCATGGGCTGTGATGGGGCGAGGGTGTTTGGGTTTGTGTGATTGGACAGTTGGGCAACCGTAATTATTGGTACCTCCTAGCTGGAGGCCAGTACAAAAAATAGACCAGGATGGGTCTTCCTGTTAACCCTTGTATGTCCCTTTGCTTGCTGGATAATTGGAAGACAGGACTCCTCACCAGGGAAGTTTATTTTGACTTTGGTATTTCAAAATATTTTGGTCTTGGAAGTGTTTGAAATGAAACACTTTCTGTGGCTGCAGTGGGAGGATAATAATCTTACAAATCCTCCCCAAACTTCTGTTAGTGTATAGTACTGTGCAATAAATACATAAATCTTAACTTACTAGACTAGCTAATGGGGGGCCGAGGTGGAAGGGGGCAAATTTAGGTAAGAGGGAGCTTCAGTTGGGGTTCAGAAGCAGTGCCTTTCTGAGAAGCCTAGCCCTTGACAACCCCCAGCTTGCTTGTAAATAAAGTAACAGGGTGTAGTCCAGGGGCAGGCAGCCTATGGCATGCGTTCCAAAGGTGGTATGCAAGCTGATTTTCAGTGGCACTCTCACTGCCCAGGTCCTGGCCACCGGTCTGGGGGGCTCTGCATTTTAGTTTAATTTTAAATGAAGCTTCTTAACATTTTTAAAACCTTATTTACTTTACATACAACAATAGTTTAGTTATATATTATAGACGTATAGAAAGAGACCTTCTAAAAACATTAAAATGTATTAATGGCACGCAAAACCTTAAAGTAGACTGAATAAATGAAGACTTGGCACAGCGCTTCTGAAAGGTTGCTGACCTTGGTGTAGTCAATGGCTCTTGCATGGGGTCTCAATTCTTTATACTATCCTGTGGCCAGTATGTGTTAAATTTCAAATTGTTTTCTCAAGAACTGTTGCAAAGAAGGAGCTTTCTGTTGCTTTGCTGTTTGGAACCTTTTGTAGAGTATGCTTATTCCTTGATTGTTTCTAGTGATTGTCTTTGCTTATAGCTTTTTGTAACAGTATCCTGAAACTAATAATTCTTGACTATTTCTCTGCTGCATGGAGTTCTGAATAACTAGTTTTACAACTCCTAATCTTAATTTCAAGATGGTGGTATTGGAGAATACCATTTGATGCAGCTGAGCCATTGGAGCTGCTTGCTGACTCAGAAAAATAACACATTGGTTTGTGTTCAGTTAATATAGAAGATAAAGGAGAGGGACTAGAAAGCTAGCCCATCTAAAGGCTCTTAAATTCTGCAGAAATCAATAACTTTAGGCTCCCAGAATTTGTCAGACGAAGCTTTCCACTTTTCACTTGGCACATAGCTAGTTCAAGCATTGCAGGTAATTTGTAAAAGCATCAAAGGGTATGTCTATGTAGTAAAGAAAAACTTATGGTCGGCCCATGCCAGCTGATTGAAGATCCTTAGGTTCTGGGGCTGTTTCATTGCTGTGTAGGCTTCTGGGCTCAGGTTGGAGTCTGGGGTCTAGGACCCTGTGAAGTGGGAGGGTCCCAGAACCATCTATATAGCAGTGAAACATCCATGCAGCCCGAGCCCAAGTCCGCTGGCATGGACCAGCCGAGGATGTGAACGTGCTGTGAAGACACTCTTAGGAACTCCCCATTCTCCCCCTTCTTCCCCACACATGTCCCAGAATAGTAGTACCTGGGTGCCAAATACAACTTTTTCTTCTCCAGTTTTCCCAGCTCTTCAGCTATGGAGGAGAAATAGTTTTATCTTTCTTGATTGGGGGCGGGGAGAGGATTGAATGTGAGACAATGAGAAGGGACCAAGCTTCTCTTTGTTTTTCCCCTTTTCACCATCCCTTTCTTTCATCGTCCAGCCCTTCACCCATGATCTAGCTTTACTACTGTTGCTCATAACTTTCCTAATAGGCCTATACTACTGCTACTTGTAGCTTTTTCTTTTGCAGAAAAGGAGTAATTTGGTCTACCTGCTTCATTATTTCTCCCCCCACCCCACGACCACGCCTACTGTAAAGATACAGATAAAATTCTTTCTCAGCACTCTGAACAGCAAAAGTGAAACTTCCAACAACTTCTACCCATGCATCTTAGGCCTGGTCTACACTACGTGTTTAAACTGAATTTAGCAGCGTTAAACCGATTTAGCCCTGCACCCGTCCATACAACGAGGCCCTTTATATCGATATAAAGGGCTCTTTAAACCAGTTTCTGTACTTCTCCCCGACGAGAGGAGTAGCGCTGAAATCGGTATTGGCCATTCAGATTAGGGTTGGTGGCGCAAAATCGACGGTATTGGCCTCCCGGCGGTATCCCACAGTGCCACCATTATGACTGCTCTGGACAGGCCATCTAAACTCGGACATGCACTGGCCAGGTAGACTGGAAAAGCCCGCGCGAACTTCTGAATTTTCATTTCTGGTTTGGCCAGCGTGGAGAGTTCATCAGCACAGGTGACCAAGCAGAGCTACATCAGCACAGGTACCAATGCAGTCTCCTGAGAATTGAAAAAGAGCTCCAGCATGGACCGCACAGGAGGTACTGGATCTGATCGCGTATGGGAGAGGCATTCCATGCTAACACAACTCCGTTCCAAAAGACGAAATGAAAAAAACATTTGAAAAAGTTTCCAAGGCCATGATGCAGAGAGCCCACACAGGGACTCAGTACAGTGCCGTGTGAAAGTTAAGGAGCTCAGACAAGCCTACTAGAAAACCAAAGAAACAAACGGAAGGTCTGAAGCAGGGCTGAAAACATGCCGCTTCTATGCTGAGCTGCATGCATTCTAAAGGGGTTCGCCACCACTACCTCACCCCTCTCCATGGATTCCGAGGGTGGGGGTGGTAATCTCAGCCATGGCTGAGGATTCTGCGGACGGGGAAGATGAGGAGGAGGAGGAAGAGGAGGGTGAGCTTGCAGAGAGCACACAGCACTCCGTTCTCCCAACAGCCAGGAGCTTTTCTATCCTGACGGAATTACCCTCCAAACCACTATTCCACACAGTGAAGCCATGGAAGTGACCTCTGTGAGTGTATCTTTGTAAATCAAACAATGGTTTAAAAGGAAGCGTTTTTTAATGATTAATTTGCCGGAGGACTTGGGATGACATTCGCGGCCAGTAGTCCTGAAAGTCTGTTAAATGTCTGGGGATGGAGCGGAATCCTCCAGGGACATCTCCATGAAGCTTTCCTGGAGGTACTCCCAAAAGCCTTTGCAGAAGGTTTCTGGGCAGGGCAGCCTTATTCCGTCTCCGTGGTACGACACTTGAGCACGTCATGCATGTTGGCAAATATATCTGGTATCATTGCATGACAAAGCCTAGCTGTGTATGGTCCCGGTGTTCGCTGGCATTGAAGCAGCATCCGTTCTTTATCTCGCTGTGTATCCTCAAGGAGGTGATATCATTCATGGTAACCTGGTTGAAAATTCTGGAATTTAATTAAGGAGACAGAGATGGCCTTCCTAGCTGGACTGTTTGCCTGTGCTTAAAAGAAATCCTTGCTTGCAGGTAGCCAAGCAGGGGGAAGGGGGGCGGGTGCCTGGTGCTGAGTTTTTTCGCTTTTGTAGCAGGGATCTTCCATGATACCAGCCACGTGGGGAGGAGAGGTAAACGGCGAATTGGATGGGGGGATGTTTCTGCTGCTGCAAGTGAACAGGAAAGAAGCAGAACTGCACAGGCTTTGCTTAAATTTTGTTAAGATGGCGCTGGTATATATGAGGCTGAAGAAGACAATGGCTTACCATGGTCGCATGCAAGCCGAATTCTGCTGCCTGGACCTGCTTCTGTGAGATCTGTAAACAGAGAGCCGCAGGCACTCAATATAAGGTGCAAATGCGCCTATGTAGGTGAATAGTGTTTTGTTACCATGAAAGAGTATAAGCATGGTTTTGTAAATGTATCTTTTTTAATAAATACTTCTCCCCTTTTTTCCCTCTTTATGCAGCTGCAAAGTTTTTCAAGCCTCCCTTCTCATCCGAAGGCTATATCAGATAAGGCGGGGTGGGAAAAAAGACGCGAGATGAAATGTTCTCGGAAATCATGGAGTGACCCGCAATGAAAGAGCTCATCTGAATGAGTGGAAGGACGTGGTATCAAATTACAGGAAAGATGCCAGTGAATGTGAGGACAGGAGGGATGCTTGAGATGAGGTGGCGCAGGAAGATCAGAGGTGTAGGCAGGAAGATCAGCGTGGTGGGGATGCAACTCTGGGGCTGTGCATGATCAAACTGACATGCTCCGGCATCTTTTGGAGCTTCAGGAACAGCGCAGCATCCAGAGTGCACTGCATCCCCTGTATAACCCTCTCACCATGTTTCCACATCCTCTCACTCCAAATGTGTAGAACGCGTGGGAGAGGCTCCGTGCACCCGCCCACTCCACCCTCATGGACAGTCCACCAAAGGGCTGTCATTACTTCGAAATTTTTTTTAGTGCCTTTCTTCCCTCTATCTTCCTCCCAAACCACACCTGGGGCTACCTTGTCAGTTTCTCCCCTCTTTTTATAATGAATTATAGAATACATGATTTTTAAACGATAGTAACTTTATTTCCTTAAGCAAGCTGTAATCTAAGGAGGAAGGGTGGGTTTTTTACGAGAAATGAGTCAATCAAGGGGAGGGGTGGATCATGAAGGGGAAACAAACACAGCAGTCACACCATACCCTGGCTTGTGATGAAACTCGTTTCAAGCTTCTCTGATGCGCACCGCTTCCTGATGTGCTCTTCTATCGCCCTGGTATGTGGCTGCGTGTAATCAGCTGCCAGGTGATTTGCCTCAGCCTCCCACCCCGCCAATAAGGTCTCCTCTTACTCTCACAGAGATTGTGGAGCACACAGCAAGCAGCAATAACAATGGGGACATCGGTTTGCTGAGGTCTGAGCGAGTCAGTAATGTGCACCAGCGGCCTTTAAATGGTCCAATGCATATTCTCCACCATTCCGCATTTGCTCAGCCTGTAGTTGAACAACTCCTGTTTGGGCGATTGGCCTGCTAACCCAAGGTTGTGAATTCAATCCTTGAGGGGGCCCTTAGGGAACGGGCGTTAAAAACAAACAAACCTGGAGGATTTGTCCTGCTTTGAGCAGGGGGTTGGACTAGATGACCTCCTAAGGTCCCTTCCAACCTGATATTTCTATGATTCTATAAGTACACCTTGTTCTTCTGTCCAGGCTGCTGGGTATGGTCATGAGCCATGGCTCAAGGGGTAGGCTGGCACCAGGATAACTACAGGCATTCACCATCCCAGCTGTTGTTTTCTGGTCTGGGAAGTAATTCCCTTGCTGCAGCCATTTAAAGAGAGTAGTGTTCCTGAAGACACGAGCGTCATGAACCTTTCCCGGCCATCCCACGTGGATGTTGGTGAAACGTCCCTTGTGATCCACCAGTGCTTGCAGCACCATTGAAAAGTATCTTGCGTTTATGTAGTGGGTGGCCTGGTGCCGGTGCCAAGATAGGGATATGGGTTCCATCTGTGGCCCCCCACAGTTAGGGAATCCCATTGCAGCAAAGCCATCCACTATGACCTGCACATTTCCCAGAGTCACTACCTTTTGTAGCAGCAGCTTAATGATTGCTTTGGCTACTTGCTCACAGCAGCCCCCACAGTAGATTTTCCACTCCAAATTGATTCCGACTGATCGGTAGCTGTCTGGCGTTGCAGGCTTTCAAAGGGCGTTGCCACTCGCTTCTCAGCTGTGCGGGCTGCTCTCATCTTGGTATTCTGGCGTTTCAGGGCAGGGGAAAGCAAGTCACAAAATTCCATGAAAGTGCCTTAACGCATGCGAAAGTTTTGCAGCCACTGGAAATCATCAAACTGCAAAACTAAGCGGTCCCACGAGTCTGTGCTTGTTTCCCGGGCCCAAAATCGGCGTTTGTGGCTAGAACCTGCCCCATTACCAGCAAGATCTCCAAAGCGCAGGGGCCCACAGTTTGAGAGAATTCTATGTCCATGTCCATCACTCTCATTGCCGCTCTGCCGTAGCCGCCGCCTCCTCACCTGGTTTGGCAGGTCCTTGTTCAGCACAGACCACACGTAATGCGCGAGGTGTTTATGACGCCCTGATTGCTGTCTTGATCTGAGCAGGCTCCATGCTTGCTGTGCTATGCTGTTTGCACAGTTCACCCAGAAAAAAGGCGCGAAACGATTGTCTGCTGCTTCATGAAGGGAGGGGTGAGGCTGTAAACCCAGAAGCACCGCGACAATGATTTTTGCCCCATCAGACCCTGAGATCTCAACCCAGAATTCCAAGGGGCGGGCGGCGAGACTGCGGGAACTATGGGATAGCTACTACAGTGCAACACTCTGGAAATGGACGCCAGCCTCGTACATGGACGCACACCGCCGAATTAATGTGCTTAGTGTGGGCCGCGTCACCTCAACTTAAAAATCTGTTTAAAAATCCGTTTTCTGTAAAATTGGTATAATCCCGTAGAGTAGCCATACCCTTAGAGCTGTGAAAGTACAGAATCTTTAAATTACTCTGCTGTCCTCTGAAAGGGAGGTAACTGTTATCAAGCTGTGATCATAATGACAATTGCCACTGCAGGAAATTATCTTTTAATTAGGCGAGTTACAGACAGGGAAGTCGATTTGTGGCTAAAGTGCAGTACTAGGATTGAGGGAATCTGGGTTTAGTCCTCCTTCTGTAGATATACGTTAACTCTGCTTGTTCCCCATTTCTAGTGGCGAAAACACTTGCATGAAAGCATTAATGTATTGTAGTAGAAGTTTGACCATAATTCATAAATGTTGGAAGTCACAGTTTCTGTATATCTCTGAGTTAAAAATGAAAGCCTTTTTAAAAAAAAAACAAACTTTTAATTAGCCAAGTTTATAAATAAGATTCAGACTCTTGAGCTTGAGGTATAACAAGCTGTAATTAAATAAGGACAAAAATATGGCAGGATAAGCCAGGAATGGATCCTTAAGTGCAAGTCTTCCAAATCCTTAAAACAACATATCCTATATGCAGTTTGCCCACCTTTTTTAAATGAGGGGAAGGGGGGACTGACAGTGAAATCCTGGTTCCAGTGAAGTCTGAATCAATGGAAGTCTTGTCCATTGACTTTAAATGAGTCAGAGTTCATCCTAAATCTTACCCTTCAAATTACTTTAGACGAAGTAAAACATTGCAAGGCTGAAGTACATCCTACAACATTGCTCTTGATTTCTGTAATTGGACATTGTTTTTTATTTGAATAGCTTGAGAAGGTCCTTAGTTTAAACTAAATCTTTTAACTTCAGCAAAGCTTGATTTCTAAGCCCCATTAAATGTGCAGTAAAAGTTTAGACTCACTTTTGCCCTGACCCCTTAAGGCAAAATTTAAACTGTGCTAGTGTAGTAATCCTCCACCTTTTGTTTGAGGTTCAGGGAAAAAAAAATGCCTTATTGGCCTGCAAGTCAGATGTATTCTATTCTCTTGCCTTCTCATTGAATGTTGTCAAAAGGTCTCAAGTGGCTGATGGCAGTGTGGCTAATCTTTCAAATATCTGCTGGATAGTAGGTATCTTAACACTGATTTTAAGCATTATTTGCGGCAGTCAATTTTGTGGGAGCACAGCACGCACACTTTTTTGGTCAGGACAACATGCAGTAATAGCTTCTAGCAGAACAGCCTATAAAATCTTTAGTATTACGACCAAAAAAAAACCAAAACAAAACAAAAAAAAACCATAAAAAAAAGAATCTTGTGAAGGTCTGTATCGTTTCTTTCTTCAGAAAATATACAACTTTCAATGACTTTACTAACCTGTACTAAAAAGCCAGGTTAGTTTGAAGGACAAGCTGTAATGTACTCCATGCATCAAGAAATTGGCCATCAGAATTCTGATTACTGAATATTGTTAATGAAGAGATGTGCTGTGTAGAGAACAAGAATGCATTTGGTCTTTTAGATAGTTGAGTATTTGGTTTGGCAGCTAGTTTTCAAGTCCAAACAGTCTTTATGCAAAGGTGATATCCACATCATTGAGCAAATATGCAACATCAGATATCACCCTCATTATCATATGTCAGCCTACATCCATCCCATCCATACTGTGCCAGATCTTTATTTTTATTACTTATCTAGTAAGGCTATGTTTATGTCACAGTGGTCATGGAAGCCACGGAATCTGTGACTTCAGAGACCTCTGTATAATGACAGGTTTCAAGAGTAGCGCCGTGTTTGTCTGTTATCCGCAAAAAGAAGAGGATACTCGTGGCACCTTAGAGACTAACAAATTTATTTCAGCGTGAGCTTTTGTGAGCTGCAGCTCACTTCTTTGGATGCATCACTTCTTCGTGTGGTTCCATTCTATGCATCCGAGAAGTGAGCTGCAGCTAACGAAAGCTCACGCTGAAATAAATTTTAGTCTCTAAGGTGCCACAAGTACTCCTGTTCTTTTTGCCAGAGATCTCTGTGACATTCTCTGCAAGGGCCCTCCCTGAAGGTTCCAGCAACAGGTGACAGACTCTTTAGCGGGCCCCCCAGATTCCAGCGTATGGGTTGACAGCCTTGCATTGGGGGGGGGGGGCTCCTTGGGCCAAGCAGCTGGGGGTGTCCCATTTCTCTTTTGGGAAATATGGTCACCCTGCAGCTCCCAGCTGCCGTGGCGGAGGGGGCTTCCCGGCAGCTCCCCAGCCATCACCATGGCGAGGGAAACCAATGGAGCTGCGCCAGCAGCAGAAGGTCAGACAGGTCATGGCTTCCATGAATTTTTTGTTTATGCCATGCCTTGTCCATGACTTTTTACTAGAAATAACCGTGACAACAATCTTAAACTTTTTCCATAGCCCAGTTATTTTAACTGGCTGACTGGTTCATTTTGTGTCCACAAAATTTGTGTCCACAAAATTTTGAACAACTTTGCAAAATTTGACAACTTTGACAAATTTTGACAACTTTGACAATTTTGACAACTGCCACATTTCATGCGCTGTTTAGTTCCAGCACAGAACCTTAAATGTGAGGCATAAATTATGGCCTCTAAACATTCGATTTTCAACTCCCTACTTTAGACAGGTGATGTGAGTGTGAAGGAATAGAGCAGTCTGTTCCTGTAAGCCAAGCAAAATTTTGTTGTTTTTTTTTTTTCTTTAGTTAATTGTGGAATACAGATCAACATCCTTGCTGACTCTGCGACATCCCAGTTGACCTGTGTTCTCATGGCTTGGTATTGATTCACTCCAGGTTTAGGTCACAGACTTTTAAGAGTGATTTCTAAAGCACATTACCTAGTGTTAGTTCAGGTCGCTGTGAACATATCAGCAAGGTCCAATGACCTTATGATTCAGAATGACAGGACTTAAACTTGGGTTGACTGTTATAAACCATAAGTTGAAAGTAGTGGAGCTTGAATACTGTGCTGGTCAGCTTTCTTTTAAATCACAAAAAGCAATACGTCCAGGGAAGACATGTAACGTCTAAGCAAAACAAAGCCAAAGCCAGCTTAGAAGAGGTACTGAGTGACGGGTAATCTGTTTTCTTCTAGTTTTCATATCCAGCAGTAAGCGTAAATATTATGCGGCTTAGCCCACTGGAAAGGAGTAATTGAGAATAAGTGGGAATTAGAGAAAGATGTGCATCTCCTAGGTTCTTTGAGTGAGAGAAGATGTGTGTGTGGTGGTGGTAGGGGGGGAGAGAAGCGTAGTAAAATGGGAAAGGCAAACAAAATCCAAAAAGGCGTTTCAGAATTGCTATTGTCAGTTCTTAGACCTGTGTTTAAAAATTAATTTGCTGCCTAAATAGTGTCACAATCACCATTTGTGTAAATAATTCACTCATTCATAAGACAAGACTCCTACCTGAATTACCACCAGTTAGTGGCAGAGGTGGGCCACATCTGGCCTGCTGGACGCCTCCTGCCCAGCCCCTGAGCTCCTGGCCAAGAGGCTAGCCTCACCCCCTCCTCTGCGTTCTCTCCTGCCCTCCGACCTCAGCTGCTCCACTGCCAGCGCAGTGCTCTGGACAGAGAGTTGCCTGGGACGCACAGGCTTTGGGCCACGAGCCATCTTAACTGGTGATTTGCGCTGTTGCAGTGGCGATGGCAAGGCTGTAGCTCACCAGCCAGCCACTGGTGCTTCAGCCAGCGTGCGTAGGCGGAGTGGGGGGCAGAGGATGGATAGAGAGGCAGGGGAGTTTGGAGGGGATGGTGGCGAGGGCGGGGTGTGTGTGCAATAGGGGTCAGAGGGCAGGGCAATAGGGGTTGAATGGGGGCAGGGGGTTCTGGGGGAGGGCAGTTCAGGAATGAGAGGAGGGGTTTGGATGGGGTAGTGGGGGGGTGTTCAGGGCAGGGGTTGCGGTGAGGCTATTGACAAGTTGGGACAGGGAGAAGGGGTGGTTGGGATGGGCAGGAGTCCTGGGTGTACAGTTACTGGAAAAGTCTGTTAACATGTCTGGGGATGGAGCGGAAATCCTCCAGGGACATCTCCATGAAGCTCTCCTGGAGGTACTCCAAAAGCCTTTGCAGAAGGTTTCTGGGCAGGGCAGCCTTATTCCGTCCTCCGTGGTACGACACTTGAGCACGTCATGCATGTAGCAAATAATCTGGTATCATTGCATGACAAAGCCTAGCTGTGTATGGTCCCGGTGTTCGCTGGCATTGAAGCAGCATCCGTTCTTTATCTCGCTGTGTTATCCTCAGGAGAGTGATATCATTCATGGTAACCTGGTTGAAATTCTGGAATTTAATTAAGGAGACAGAGATGGCCATTCCTACTGGACTGTTTGCCTGTTGCTTAAAAGAAATCCTTGCTTGCAGGTAGCCAAGCAGGGGGAAGGGGGGCGGGTGACTGGTGCTGAGCTTTTTCGCTTTTGGGTAGCAGGGATCTTCCATGATACCAGCCACGTGGGGGAGGAGAGGTAAAGCGAATTGGATGGGGGGATGGTTTCTGCTGCTGCAAGTGAACAGGAAAGAAGCAGAACTGCACAGGCTTTGCTTAATATTTGTTAAAGATGGGCGCTGGATATATGAAGGCTGAAGAAGACAATGGCTTACCATGGTCGCATGCAAGCCGAATTCTGCTGCCTGGACCTGCTTCTGTGAGATCTGTAACACCAGAGCCGCAGGCACTCAATATTAAGGTGCAAAATGCGACCTATGTAAGGTGAATAGTGTTGTTGACCATGAAAGAGTATAAGCATTGTTTTGTAAAATGTATCTTTTTAAATAAATACTTCTCTCCCTTTTTTCCCTCTCTTATGCAGCTGCAAATTTTTCAAGCCTCCCTTCTCCATCCCGAAGGCTATATCAGATAAGGCGGTGGGGAAAAAAGACGCGAGATGAAATGTTCTCGGAAATCATGGAAGTGACCCGCAATGAAAGAGCTCATCTGAATGAGTGGAAGGACGTGGTATCAAATTACAGGAAAGATGCCAGTGAATGTGAGGACAGGAGGGATGCTTGAGATGAGGTGGCGGCAGGAAGATCAGAGGTGTAGGCAGGAAGATCAGCGGTGGTGGGGATGCAACTCTGGGGCTGCTGCATGATCAAACTGACATGCTCCGGCATCTTTTGGAGCTTCAGGAACAGCAGCAGCATCACAGAGTGCCACTGCATCCCCTGTATAACCCTCTCACCATGTTCCACATCCTCCTCACCCAAATGTGTAGGAACGCGTGGGGAGAGGCTCCGTGCACCCGCCCACTCCACCCTCATGGACAGTCCAACCAAAAGGCTGTCATTACTTCGAAATTTTTTTAGTGGCCTTTCCTTCCCTCCTATCTTCCTCCCAAACCACACCTGGGCTACCTTGTCAGTTCTCTCCCTCTTTTTATAATGAATTAATAAAGAATACATGATTTTTAAACGATAGTAACTTTATTTCCTTAAGCAAGCTGTAATCTAAGGAGAAGGGTGGGTTGTTTACAGAGAATGAGTCAATCAAGGGGAGGGGTGGATCATGAAGGGGAAACAAACACAGCAGTCACACCATACCCTGGCTTGTGATGAAACTCGTTTCAAAGCTTCTCTGATGCGCACCGCTTCCTGATGTGCTCTTCTAATCGCCCTGGTATCTGGCTGCGTGTAATCAGCTGCCAGGTGATTTGCCTCAGCCTCCCACCCCGCCATAAAGGTCTCCTCCTTACTCTCACAGAGATTGTGGAGCACACAGCAAGCAGCAATAACAATGGGACATCGGTTTGCTGAGGTCTGAGCGAGTCAGTAATGTGCACCAGCGGCCTTTAAATGGTCCAATGCATATTCTCCACCATTCCGCATTTCGCTCAGCCTGTAGTTGAACAACTCCTGTTTGGGCGATTGGCCTGCTAACCCAAGGTTGTGAATTCAATCCTTGAGGGGGCCCTTAGGGAACGGGCGTTAAAAACAAACAAACCTGGAGGATTTGTCCTGCTTTGAGCAGGGGGTTGGACTAGATGACCTCCTAAGGTCCCTTCCAACCTGATATTCTATGATTCTATAAGTACACCTTGTTCTTCTGTCCAGGCTGCTGGGTATGGTCATGAGCCATGGCTCAAGGGGTAGGCTGGCACCAGGATAACTACAGGCATTCACCATCCCAGCTGTTGTTTTCTGGTCTGGGAAGTAATTCCCTTGCTGCAGCCATTTAAAGAGAGTAGTGTTCCTGAAGACACGAGCGTCATGAACCTTTCCCGGCCATCCCACGTGGATGTTGGTGAAACGTCCCTTGTGATCCACCAGTGCTTGCAGCACCATTGAAAAGTATCTTGCGTTTATGTAGTGGGTGGCCTGGTGCCGGTGCCAAGATAGGGATATGGGTTCCATCTGTGGCCCCCCACAGTTAGGGAATCCCATTGCAGGCAAAGCCATCCACTATCACCTGCACGTTTCCCAGAGTCACAACCTTTTGTAGCAGCAGCTTAATGATTGCTTTGGCTACTTGCATCACAGCAGCCCCCACAGTAGATTTTCCCACTCCAAATTGATTCCCGACTGATCGGTAGCTGTCTGGCGTTGCAGGCTTTCAAAGGGCGATTGCCACTCGCTTCTCAGCTGTGAGGGCTGCTCTCATCTTGGTATTCTGGCGTTTCAGGGCAGGGGAAAGCAAGTCACAAAATTCCATGAAAGTGCCTTTACGCATGCGAAAGTTTTGCAGCCACTGGAAATCATCCCAAACCTGCAAAACTAAGCGGTCCCACGAGTCTGTGCTTGTTTCCCGGGCCCAAAATCGGCGTTTAGTGGCTAGAACCTGCCCCATTACCAGCAAGATCTCCAAAGCGCAGGGGCCCACAGTTTGAGAGAATTCTATGTCCATGTCCTCATCACTCTCATTGCCGCTCTGCCGTAGCCGCCGCCTCCTCACCTGGTTTTGCAGGTCCTTGTTCAGCACAGACCACACGATAATGCGCGAGGTGTTTATGACGTCCATGATTGCTGTCTTGATCTGAGCAGGCTCCATGCTTGCTGTGCTATGCTGTTTGCACAGTTCACCCAGGAAAAAAGGCGCGAAACGATTGTCTGCTGCTTTCATGAAGGGAGGGGTGAGGCTGTACCCAGAAGCACCCGCGACAATGATTTTTGCCCCATCAGACACTGAGATCTCAACCCAGAATTCCAAGGGGCGGGCGAGACTGCGGGAACTATGGGATAGCTACCTACAGTGCAACACTCTGGAAATGGACGCCAGCCTCGGTACATGGACGCACACCGCCGAATTAATGTGCTTAGTGTGGCCGCGTGCACTCAACTATAAAAAATCTGTTTTAAAAAATCCGTTTCTGTAAAATTGGTATAATCCCGTAGAGTAGACATACCCTTAGAGCTGTGAAAGTAACGAGAATCTTTAAATTACTCTGCTGTTCCTCTGAAAGGGAGGTAACTGTTATCAAGCTGTGATCATAATGACAATTGCACTGCAGGAAATTATCTTTTAATTAGGCGAGTTACAGACAGGGAAGTCGATTTGTGGCTAAAGTGCAGTACTAGGATTGAGGGAATCTGGGTTCTAGTCCTCCTTCTGTAGATATACGTTAACTCTGCTTGTTCCCCATTTCTTAATGGCGAAAACACTTGCATGAAAGCATTAATGTATTTGTAGTAGAAGTTTGACCATAATTCATAAATGTATGGAAGTCACAGTTTCTGTAATATCTATGAGTTAAAAATGAAAGCCTTTTTAAAAAAAAACAAACTTTTAATTAGCCAAGTTTATAAATAAGATTCAGACTCTTGAGCTTGAGGTATCACAAGCTGTAATTAAAATAAGGACAAAAATATGGCAGGATAAGCCAGGAATGGATCCTTAAGTGCAAGTCTTCCAAAATCCTTAAAACACTATCCTATATGCAGTTTGCCCACCTTTTTTTAAATGAGGGGAAGGGGGGACTGACAGTGAAATCCTGGTTCCAGTGAAGTCTGAAATCAATGGAAGTCTTGTCCATTGACTTTAAATGAGTCAGAGTTTCATCCTAAATCTTACCCTTCAAATTACTTTAGACGAGTAAAACATTGCAAGGCTGAAGTACATCCTACAACATTGCTCTTGATTTCTGTAATTGGACTTTTTATTTGAATAGCTTGAGAAGTCCTTAGTTAAACAATAAATCTTTTAACTTTCAGCAAAGACTTGATTTCTAAAGCCCCATTAAATGTGCAGTAAAAGTTTAGACTCACTTTTGCCCTGACCCCTTAAAGGGCAAAATTTTAAACTGTGCTAGTGTAGTAATCCTCCACCTTTTGTTTGAGGTTCAGGGAGAAAAAAAATGCCTTATTGGCCTGCAAGTCAGATGTATTCTATTCTCTTGCCTTCTCATTAGAATGTTGTCAAAAGGTCTCAAGTGGCTGAATGGGAGTGTGGCTAATCTTTCAAATATCTGCTGGATAGTAGGTATCTTAACACTGATTTTAAGCATTATTTGCGGCAGTCAATTTTGTGGGAGCACAGCACGCACACTTTTTGGTCAGGACAACATGCAGTAATAGCTTCTAGCAGAACAGCCCTATAAAATCTTTAGTATTACGACCAAAAAAAACCAAAACAAAACAAAAAAAAAACCCATAAAAAAAAAAAAAGAATCTTGTGAAGGTCTGTATCGTTTCTGTTTCTTCAGAAAAATATACAACTTCAAATGACTTTACTAACCTGTACTAAAAAGCCAGGTTAGTTTGGAAGGACAAGCTGTAATGTACTCCATGCATCAAGAAATTGGCCATCAGAATTCTGATTACTGAATATTTGTTAATGAAGAGATGTGCTGTGTAGAGAACAAGAATGCATTTGGTCTTTTAAGATAAGTTGAGTATTTGGTTTGGCAGCTAGTTTTCAAGTCCAAACAGTCTTTATGCAAAGGTGATATCCACATCATTGAGCAAATATGCAACATCAAGATATCACCCTCATTATCATATGTCAGCCTACATCCATCCCATCCATACTGTGCCCAGATCTTTATTTTTATTACTTACTAGTAAGGCTATGTTTATGTCACAGTGGTCATGGAAGCCACGGAATCTGTGACTTCCAGAGACCTCTGTATAATGACAGGTTTCAGAGTAGCAGCCGTGTTTGTCTGTATCCGCAAAAAGAATAGGAGTACTTGTGGCACCTTAGAGACTAACAAATTTATTTCAGCGTGAGCTTTTGTGAGCTGCAGCTCACTTCTTTGGATGCATCACTTCTTCGTGTGTTCCATTCTATGCATCCGAAGAAGTGAGCTGCAGCTCACGAAAGCTCACGCTGAAATAAATTTTAGTCTCTAAGGTGCCACAAGTACTCCTGTTCTTTTTGCAGAGATCTCTGTGACATTCTCTGCAAGGGCCCTCCCCTGCAAGGTTCCAGCAACAGGTGACAGACTCTTTAGCGGGCCCCCCAGAGTTCCAGCGATGGGTGACAGCCTTGCATTGGGGGGGGGGGGGCTCCTTGGGCAAGCAGCTGGGGGTGTCCCATTTTCTCTTTGGGAAATATGGTCACCCTGCAGCTCCCAGCTGCCGTGGGCAGAGGGGGGCTCCCCTGCAGCTCCCAGCCATCACCATGGCGAGGGAAACCATGGAGCTGCAGCAGCAGAAGTCAGACAGGTCATGGCTTCCATGAATTTTTGTTTATTGCCCATGACCTGTCCATGACTTTTACTAGAAATAACCGTGACAAAATCTTAACTTTTCTCATTAGCCAGTTATTTTAACTGGCTGACTGGTTCATTTTGTGTCCACAAAATTTGTGTCCACAAAATTTTGACAACTTTGACAAATTTTGACAACTTTGACAAATTTTGACAACTTTTGACAAATTTTGACAACTGCCAGCATTTCATGGCTGTTTAGTTCCTAGCACAGAACTTAAAATGTGAAGGCATAAATTATGCCTCTAAACATCGATTTCAACTCCCTACTTTAGACAGGTGATTGAGTGTGAAGAATAGAGGAGTCTGTTCCTGTAAAGCCAAGCAAATGTTGTTTTTTTTTTTTTTACTTTAGTATAATTGTGGAATACAGATCAACATCCTTGCTGAACTCTGGACATCCCAGTTGAACTGTGTTCTCACTGGCTTGGTATTGGATTCACTCAGGTTTATTGGTCACAGACTTTTAAGAGTTGATTTCTAAAGACATTTAACCTAGTGTTGTTCCAGGTCTTGAACATATCAGCCAAAGGTCCCAATGACCTTTGATTCAGATGACAGGACTTAAACTTGGGTTGACTGTTATAAAACATAGTTTGAAAGTAGTGGAGCTGAATACTGTGCTGTCAGCTTCTTTAAATCACAAAAAGCAATAGTCTCAGGGAAGAAATTGTAACCGTCTAAGCAATAAACAAAGCCAAAGCCAGCTTAGAAGAGGATACTGAGTGACGGGTAATCTGTTTTCTTCTAGTTTTCATATTCCAGAGTAAGGTAATAATTATGCGCTTAGCCCACTGGAAAGGAGTAATTTGAGAATAAGTGGGATTAGAGAAAGATGTGCATCTCCTATGTCTTTGGAGTGAGAGAAGGGATGTGTGTGGTGGTGGTGGTGGTGGGGAGAAGCGATAGTAAAAATGGGAAGGCAAACAAAATCAAAAGGCTTTCAGAATTGCTTTGTCAGTTCTTAGACCTTGTGTTTAAAAATTTAATTTGCTGCCTAAAATAGATGTCACAATCACCAGTTTGGTAAATAATTCACTCATTCATAAGACAAGATCCTACCTGAATTACCCACCAGTTAGTGCAGAGGTGGGCCACATCTGGCCTGTGGGACCCTCCTGCCCAGCCCCTGAGCTCCTGGCTCAAGAGGCTAGCCCTCACCCCTCCTCTGCTGTTCTCCCTCCCCTGCAGCCTCAGCTTGCTCCACTGCCAGCGCAGTGCTCTGGACAGAGAGTTCCTGGGACAGCACAGCTGCAGAGCCCATCTTAACCTGGTGATTTGCGCTGTGCAGTGGCGATGGCAAGGCTGTAGCTCCAGCCAGCCACTGGTGCTTCAGCCAGCGTGGTAAGGGGGCAGAGTGGGGGGAGAGGATGGATAGAGGGCAGGGGAGTTGGAGGGATGGGCAGAGGGCGGGGTGTGTGTGAATAGGGGTCAGAGGGCAGGGAATAGGGGGTTGAATGGGGGCAGGGGTTCTGGGGGAGGGCAGTCAGGAATGAGAGGAGGGGTTGGATGGGGTAGTGGGGGGGTGTTCAGGGGCAGGGGTTGCGGTAACAGTTGGGACAGGGAGAAGGGGTGGTTGGATGGGGCAGGAGTCCTGGGGGAGGCCGTCAGGAATGAGGAGAGGGGTGGATGGGCTGGTGGGGGGCAGTCCGGAGCAGGGGTTCTGGGGGCAATCAAGGGACAGAGAGAAGGGGTGGTTGGATGGGGCAGGGGTCCCTGGGGACGGGGGAGCATCAGGAATGAGAGGAGAGGTTGGATGGGGTGGCGGGGGTTCTGGGAGTGGTCAGGAGACAGAGACTGGGGGGGTGGATGAGGCAGGGGTCCCTGGGTGGGGGCTCAGGGAAGGGGGGGGTTGATGGGGTAGGACTCCTGGGGGGGGCAGGTGGAGGTTGAGGCACAACCCCCTCCATTACCCAACCCTCCATACAATTTCCAAAGCCTGATGCTGCCCTCAGGCCAAAAAGTTTTCCCACCCATGTGTTAGTGGGTGAAATGTATTGCAGTGTGCTGAAATTGACACAATAGAAGACTTAAGAATCCTCTGACTACTTTTCCTTTGCTGTTCTCTTTGAGCAGATAATCTGAGGTGGTCTAATTAAAACTGAGGACCCCAAGTCATACTTCACAAGTTTTCCTTAGCTGTCTTTGTCTCTAGTCTTCTTTTTTAGCTTAACAAGTAATGCTATTGCAAGGTAGCACCTACCATCAGGTTGTTAAGCTTGAACATGTTTTTCATGACCTGAGCCACATTGTGAGAGACTGTAGACTGTTCCAGGAGCTCCTGGACAGAGCAGTATTCAAGACAAAGGATGAGAAGAGGAGTGTCCTCCATAGAGTGCAAATGACTTGCAACAAAATGTCAGTAACTTTTTTGCTCTCTCATATTGCTCATCAACCAGTATCCACAGATGCTGAGTAGAAGAGCTTAATATGAGATCTTTCAGTTCTAACTCTGTAAAGAGTGCTTAACTCCTTCCACCATATATTGGAGGAGCTGGAACCTTTTCAAAGAAAGGGGATGTGGGGTGGAAGGAGAAGTGACTGCTGCTGTGTCCTTTTCAGCTTCCATCCCAGTGGGCTGTGATTACTTATAAAACAGCAATGGCTAGTCCATGGAGTTTTGTGGCTTGACCATTGACTTTACGCATGGAAGTAGCCTTACATAGATAGATGAAGTATGATCTCTCTAAGATCATCTTTGCTTATGAGGAACTATTTGGGCTGAACCTGGAAGCCTGTGCAGGAACTCACTGTAATTGGAGATGTAGTAGAATATGCTCCTTACTACTCAATAAGCAGAGCAGACCTATTTTTTGCAGATATAGCTTCTGAGTGGTCTTAAAAAATGCCACTCCATCACCCAAGTGAATCAGTAAGTGAGTCTGGCTTTTGAAGTACTCATTACCCAAGTATTTCTGCATTTATCCAGGCCCACCATTAAGTTTATTGTCTCCGCTGCAGCTCCAAGAGGCAGGCCTAGCCCTGACAGCCACAGGAGACTTAGCTCCTCTTTTTGGGAAAATATCCCAGTTATGTTCCAGCTTTAGGAGAATCACATTCTGATTTACAAAAGATTAAAAAAGGTGGTGTCACCTTTTGCTTTTCTGTGATGTATGGAGACCTAGAAATTTAGTTTTTCCAAAAATATTCCCTTTGCTTGATGATTTACATTAGACTTATGGTTTTTGACATGTGGTCTGTGGACCCTTGCGGTCCACAGACTGTGATTTCCAAAGGTGTCTGCATCTCCATGTGAAATATTTTTAGGGGTCCGCAAATGAAAACGGTTGAAAACCACTGCATTAGACATACCCAAGTCTTGTTTTGCTGGAGAACCTGCTAGACATCTCTTAGCACATTTTAATGTATGCGCTTATACCTTAGTTGCAGGGCAGCAACATTGCATCTTTAATATTCTGGTGAAAGTCTTTGTTAAAGTTAAGTATTAGAATGAAACAAGCTTGACAGCTGACTTGAAGAAAAGTCTCTTCCCCTCAGATCACTCGGACTGATAGGAACTTGCCATTCCAAATGCCTAAGGCCTCTGGACCAGAATGGTGAAGCCATTGGTCTCTTCTTGTATTTTTCACAGTGTTTTGTATATCACAGGAAAGGCCTGGAGAAGAGATACTGGCCAGAAGTGGAACGGCATATCCGTTTAGTTCTCCCACCCTGCACTGATTTCCATGAATGAAAAAAACAGCGGTGTGTTCTCTCGCCTATTTGCTAAAAGTTATTCCACATCAGTAACTCAAGTTCTTGCATCACAGTGGAACATGAACTCAGAGAGATGCTATTCAGAAGTGTCTGCCAGTTGCCTGCTCAGCTAACCTACCTCTACTAGTTCACTTTTACACAGGACTTGAACCAAAGCCAGATTTCTCTACCTCCTTCCCCCTCCCCAAAATATTTGTTGTGCAGCATCAGCCTCCTCACCCACCTGCTTTTCATAAATAAGCTATTGTGTTGATCACCATTGTAGTCATAGGTTGAGTACACAACAGGAAGAGAATGAAAGATGGCTGATAGTACAGTCTTGAATTCCTTCTTCCTCTTCTAGCAGACAAACCTGATAATGCAGATATCTATCTCAAATCTGCTAGCTTGCAAAGAAAGTTGTGGCAGTTCATTGCATCAAGTTGTGGAAAAATTGTGTAAGTAAAGTTGTGAATACAGGACAACCAAATTTAGTTGTCAGTTTTAGGAGCCCATGAACACTGTTGGCCAGCTGAGCATTAGTGTGTTTTTAGCAAAAACGGGTTTAGTCAGTTTTTTATACAAGACTAAGTATTGAAAAAACAA
This sequence comes from Chelonoidis abingdonii, assembly GCF_003597395.2. Lineage (NCBI taxonomy): Eukaryota > Metazoa > Chordata > Testudines > Testudinidae > Chelonoidis > Chelonoidis abingdonii. The sequence goes on along the minus strand of NC_133769.1, from coordinate 77,185,251 downwards.
TGAGTAAAACAAAAGGAAGTATTTCTTCACACAGTGCACAATCAACCTGTGAACTCTTTGCCAGAGGATGTTGTGAAGGCCAAGACTATAACAGGGTTCAAAAAAGAACTAGATAAATTGATGGAGGATAGGTCCATCAATGGCTATTAGCCAGGATGTGCAGAGATGATGTCCCTAGCCTTTGTTTGCCAGAAGCTGGGAATGGGAGACAGGGAATGGATCTCTTGATGATTACCTGTTCTGTTTATTCTCTCTGGGGCACCTGGCATTGGCCACTGTTGGAAGACAGGATACTGGGCTAGATAGACTGTTGGTTTGACCCAGTACTTCCATTCTTGTGTTCTTATGTTAATACTTAGCTATACCAGTAGGTCATTACTGGCACCAGCACTGCATGACTGCACTATCTGAGAAGTGCTATGTAACACATGCTTTCCTAATCAGTTCTGAATTTGTATTAACTCCAAGAGCTCCCACACAGTTTGTCATCCCCATGAATTGGATGGTTTGAAGAGACATGTTGACTTTTCTGGAATCACTGGAAAAACATATTAAATAATTTTAACTGTGCCTGTAGGATCTTTATGACTTTGGTCTTGAAGGGACACCTGGTGTGATGCTTTGCTAATGTCTGTTTCATCGGCTAGAGTCAACTGTGTGTTCCTGGAGTTCATAAAATAACAGCTGGGGACTAGAGACAATTTATTCTCAGTGAAGGGCTCAGACACCTGCTGGACCAGAGGAGAAGCAAAACAGCATCAGCAAAATCGGTGTGGTGTTTTTTTTTGCCTTTGCCTGAGTAACCTTTGAGTGTCATGGTGATTGCGGGGAATGCATGAAGTTCTGTTATAGTTGGTGCTGACATAAGGCCTGTATGCTCCGTGCTTTAAAAACTATGGACTTTTGGTTGTTCCTAAAACAGAATTCTGCATTTTTGGCCATGGAAGCCACCATTTTTGCTGCAGAGAGGTGCCTGATGCTGTTTTCCTTCTTCCTGTCCTGTCAGGACCTGGCTGGTCTCTTTGTTCTCCAGGTTACAAAGGAGAGTTGATTGGATTTGTATCTCTTACTCCTGATCTGTCCATAAAAGGATAGAAGTGAACTGCAGAGAAACCTTTCTTTCTTCATCTTGCCCAGAGCACACTCAGCATCTCTTGTTCATCAGTATTATCCTGGGTTTTCTAAAGCTTGTGGTTTTTCCTTGAGCTGCTACAAGCCCCATCTTTCCAGGCTGAACATGAGATGGTTGGGATGGTTAAACGCTGACATATCTTCACTAATAGTTGCTGACAAATGTATGAGAATGGGAATATCTTTAGAAATCTATCTGGGAAGAACAGACTAGCCAGCTTCAATAACTCGCTTGCCTGTCTGAGACTCGTCCCTTTTCTGGGCAAAGCTAGCCACAAGTCACCAGGGTCATTTCAAATTCTCTCCTTTCCAAGAAGCAGCATGTGGCAGACATTGATTCCTGGATAGGGCAAATGAGGGAGAATAGCAGTAGGAATGAAGGTGGAGGGAACCCAGTTGAAATGGGCCTGTATGGGACTCTGGGAACCCCTACAATGAGAGAATTTGGTTGGCAGTGTTCCTCAGTTTCTTTGCAAAGAATCAATGTTATGTTTGCAACACTTCTTTTATTTTGGCTTTTTTTTTTTTAAACGTTAAATTAAAATTGCTGCAGAATGTCCATCATGCCAAGGTGTTCAAAGGGCAGCTTCTGAGCCCCGTGAGCGCTTGATATTAAGGCCCAGTGTGTTACGCAGCGAAGACATTTCCCTCCAGTTGCAGCAAGTCAGTTTAATATCCTGTTCTACACTGGGGGACATGTAGCCATGTCTGTGGGTGTGAGTAGGTGCCTCGGAAGGGGACTCAAATGGATTTTTTAACAATGTAAAGAATAATTTGCAAGAATAGGTGCATACTCAGTGTAGGAACTTTCTGCAAATTAGGCATTTCCCTGGATGTGGGAATTCTAAGAGATTCCCTGAACAATTCTTCCAGGAATTGTGCTCATGAGTACAGGTGCTTAAAAGGGAAGGCTTCTCTATTCAGCCTTTCTTATTTTTTCTTTTCTTTCCACCCCTTAAAGCCATTTTATCTCTACTGTCCTGTGGCAGAGCTTATTAACATAGGAAGAAACCCTTTTTTTGATGCACTTGAAGAAATCCGCAGCTGTGGGTGTCTAATATCTTGGAGGGCCTATGTTCCATCAGAGCTTAGGATCCCTTTAGAGCAGGTGCCTCTTTCACAAGGCATTGCTTGCTTTTCTTCAGTGTGTTTTCTTTTTTTTGGCTTGTTCTCTACTCCCTTCCTTCTTCCTCCTCCATTCCATTGCAAAAATTATATCTAGGTAAGCCACTTGAATAGCATGAGTTTCTATCCCTAGAAAAGAAAGGATGAGGTGTTCAGTAACTTTTCTGCTTTATCCTATCGTACAGAAGGTCTGTCATCTATTACAATAGCACCAGATGTCCTAATATGAATGGTGCCCTCATTATGCTAGTTGCTATACAAACTTATGAGGATGTGGTTCCTACTCAGTAGAGCTTCCAAAAGAAGACCGTGCAGCAGTTGAAGAGAGGAATACAATCATAGATGCAATTGTAATTATTTTCCTAACTCTTTCTAACTTTCCTCCAACTAGTAATTGGCTGACTTTTTATAGGATCAGCTAAACTTCTCTGTACAGACCCCCAGAAATTGATAGGCACCTTATAAATATTATACTATATAAATTGTGGAGTACTGTGACATTTGCCAGCATTTCTGCTGTCTAACAGTTTGATCAGTTGAATCTTTGCAGAAAGAACTTGTGAGAACCTATGAAATGTAAAATTGTGCTTACAGACTTACTTAAAATTTTGAGCAAAATATTGGATTAAGTAGACTAACAAAAACATGTCTTTGCTGTAAACCACTGTAACCAGTGAATTGTTTCTGGAAGATGAATTAATACATCAGTGAATTAACCCAATAACCCCTGCTTTTATCAGTCTCATCTTTTTCTTTCTGAGGCTCCCCAGTATGCTGTGAAAACTCCAGGGGTTGCAAGGGCAGGGAGATGGTGGCTCAGGGCTTCAGCCAAAAAACATTAAAAAAAGAAAATTTGAAAAGTCTTACTGTTCAATGAAGTTTTATTTGTAACAGAGCACAGTAGAAAGGAAACTATTTAAGATCTATACAGCCTCCCTAGTTTTCATTTGTCCTATAAATCCAGTAGATAATGATCCCTATTTAAAGAACTGTGGCTATAATTCATTGATTATTTACCTCTGAATTAAAATGTGTAGGAATGTAAAGTGACTATCATTGCATATAGTTTTGTGGCAAACAAAACTACCATTTAAATTGGTATCTTTTTTGGAAAAATAGATGATTATAGGATAAACAGAAGGCCATAACTTTTTTGCTGAAACAAAAAATTGAAAAGTATTAAAAGAAAAGCAGTTTTTAATCTCATTGTAACCATGGTCCTGTAAAACATAGACATTCTAAATATACTTGGAGTGCAGGCATCCAATAAAAACAAACCTGTCTCTAGTAATGGAAAAACTTATTCAATACAAGGCAAGAGTAGAAGCTAGCAGAAAGACAGTTAAACAATCTTATCTTTAACATGGATATGAAAATTAAGCATTTTATGACTTGTTCTCATGCATGTTGGCTGAAGACAATTCCATTCTATTGGCTTCCTCCCCAGACAAACACCTGAGCACATTGTATCTTGGCACTGCATAATTTTAAACAAACAGTATAAAGTTGTGGTTCTTGCCAGTTTTGCCAAGTGATGGGCTTTCTGCTTTTATAAGTACTTTGAGAATTTATCACTTTATTTTCAAAGCTCCTTTCAAATTTTAAATGGAAAATCAAATTATAGAATCATAGAATTGGAAGGGACCTTGAGAGGCCAGCTAGTGCAGTGCTCTGCATTCATGGCAGGAGGAAGTATCTAGACCATCCCTGACAGGTGTTTGTCCAACCTGCTCTTGAAAATCCCCAGTGATAGAGATTCCACAATCTTCCTAGGCAATTTATTGTAGTGCTTAACCACTCTGACAGTTAGGAAGTTTTTCCTAATGTCCAAAAGATTATCTAATGAGCAGCAAAGTCACTTTTAGAATAGATGTCTTGTTGTGTTGTGAAACATTGCCACTTGCAGAAAAAAGATTTATCTGACACTGAGAAGCTCTCTAAATGCCATTATTTCTCTGGTTTCTGGCTATATTTTGGCATGGGGGAGAGGCTTCTGACAACATTAATACACACAGAAGGTACTGTGACTAATAATCTTAGCTTGTCTACATGACCGTTTAGTGCATGTGAGCCAGGGTGTCAATTTACAGTGCACTGTCACCACGTGGACCCTGCTACTACACACTAAAAGTTCCATAGTGCACTTTGACATATTCCTAATTCAGAGTGTACTACGGAATTTTTAGTGTTCGGTAGTAGGGTGCATGTGGCCAGCTAGTGCACTGTAGATTGACTCTGGCTTGCATGCACTACATCACCATGTAGACAAGCCCTTAGTCTTCAAATTTCAGTAGTTTAAGATATGTAGGTGAGCTATATGTTTTAATGTAAATGAATGAGTAAATGAAAGTTGGGATAGAATAACTAAAGAATACACTAGTGTCTTGGTGTGTGACAGAACTGTAACTTGTGATAAAATTTGACTGCAAATTCCAAATCTTCAGTTTAAGACTTCAGAATAAATCAAGTTATCTTCCCATATACAAAATCTTGCGGGTTTTTTTTTTTTTTGCACAGTATCCTGTTATGTATTCACATGACAAACTTAGATGCATAACACCTTGCATAAAACTGTATTTAAAATATTTTTGGTTAGCTTATGGAAAACACTAACTTTGCTTCCACTTACATTGAAAACAAAACAATCAATTCCACTTGTAGACTTTTCTGCCTTTGGTGTCCTGATCAGGAGTCTCAAGTGTGTGTGTGTGGCGGGGGTGGTTGTTCCAAACAGGGGCCATGACTTCAGGAGAGCATATATAGGGATGTTTCTCTGAATTGTGGCCAAGACTAGTAAACTATTCGTGAGGATTCTATTTTTCCATAGGTTTCTCTTCTACATTTTAAAATATTTTATTTAAGGTTCTTTGTTTTCCTTGACTGCCTATAAAATTCCAGCTAATCTGTGCTTTCTAGGTTGGCCTTGTTTTGTGCTTGTGTGAACAAAAGTGAACTGTAACTAAACAACTAAAATTTCTCATGGTTTAGAATTTAAACCGTAGCCATATTTAGATTATCAACACTTTTCTGGCAGCCAATCCATGTGGCGATTGTAATGCCAGGAATTGTCTTGTGAGATAGGATTACTGACTTCCTGTCAAAGGTTCTTTCCCCATTCTGAACTTTAGGGTACAAATGTGCGGACCTGCATGGACGCTTCTAAGCTTAATTACTAGCTTAGATCTGGTACACTGCCACCATCAGAATTTCAGTGTCTGGAGCACTTCCTGTCCCCCCAAAACTTTCCCCCCTGAGTTGCCTTGAGGGACTTCACCAATTCCCTGGTGAACACAGATCCAAACCCCTTGGATCTTAAAATAAGGAGAAATTAACCATTCCCCCTCCTTTCCCCCCACCAATCCATGGTGAGTCCAGATCCAAACCCCTTCGATCTTAAAACAAGGAAAAATCAATCAGGTTCTTAAAACGAAAGCTTTTAATTAAAGAAAGAAAAGTAAAAATCATATCTGTAAAATCAGGATGGAAAATACTTTACAGGGTAATCAGATTCATATAGCCCAGAGGAACCCCCTCTAGCCTTAAGTTCAAAGTTACAGCAAACAGAGGTAAAATCCTCTGAGCAAAAAAGGAACATTTACAAGTTGAGAAAACAAGAATAAGACTAATGCGCCTTGCCTGGCTGTTTCTTACAAGTTTGAAACATGAGAGACTGATTCAGAAAGATTTGGAGAGCGTGGATTAATGTCTGGTCCCTGTTAGTCCTAAGAGCGAACAACCCCCAAAACAAAGAGCACAAACAAAGACTTCCCTCCACCAAGATTTGAAAGTATCTTGTCCCCCCGTTGGTCCTCTGGTCAGGTGTCAGCCAGGTTTACTGAACTTCTTAACCCTATAGAGGTAAAAGAGACATTAACCCTTAACTATCTGTTTGACACCTCCATTGAAATGTGAGGAGCATTTTTAAAATTATTAGGATACATTTTTTTAGAAACCCTGTGTGTGTTAGAATACACTAATCATCCTCTTAAACTGAGGAATGGGAACTCACTCTTCCCCCTCCCCCTTTCCCATGTGCCTCAGCTTTCGTTGCTCACATGTGCTTACTAACTCTCTGTAGGTAGTTGCTCTCTAAGTGTATTTGTTAAAGAACCATGAAATAACACTAAACTAGAATGGTAACCCCCATGCCTTAAATATATGACTCTCTTTAAATAAACACATATTCTGGCTAATGTCTTCTCATCCAGGGTATGGCTGTTAGGCAGAGAAACTTGAAGAATCCAGGAGTGATCAGTATTTGTACAGGAACTAGTCTAGGTGGGGATTAAAATGACTGAAGCCTTTTTCGAGCTCCTATTTAGGATGCCACAGACCACAAACTAACACAGGAACAAGTGGACATCAGGCCACCAGAAATAAAAAGCAAATTAAAAATGGATAACATACATGTCTACATAGAGAGTGTGTGTGTGTGTGTGTGTGTGTGTGTGTGTGTGTGTTTTGGGGTGGGTGGGGGCACTATATCTAAGGCCAAGAATTTGGATTGTGTGTAGGAAGCTTCTGGCCCTCTACACCAGAGATTCTCAACCTTTTTCTTTCTGAGGCTCTACTCCCAACATGCTGTAAAAACTCCATAGCCCATCTGTGCCACAACTGTGTTTCTGCATATAAGAGGCCCCCACAAAGCTACATTGCTCAGGCTTCAGCTTCAGCTCTGGGTGGCGGAGCTCAGGAACCTGAGCTTCAGCCTCATGTGGTGGGGCTTCAGCTTTCTGCCCTGTGCCCCAGCAAAACTAGTGCTGGCCCTGCATGGTCTCTTGCCTTCCCCCCTCCCCCAAACCTGTTTGAGGCCCCCCTAGGGGGCTCTGGACCCCTGATTAACAACAAGGGCTCTACACAAAGCACAATTTTTCATTTTGAGTGTGGGCTAGGATCAGTTTCAAAATGATAGGGAAAAGTATTAAACTATATGTAGGCCACTGATGTCAAACTTGGGCCTTATGGTCTGGATCTGGACTGCTTTATGTGACCTGTATGGCAAATTCAGATTCAGCAGAACCATAATTCTCACATAGTCTTTTTGTCCTCATGGCCAGCCCTTCCAATTATAAACAGTTTTAAACTAATTAAATGTTATCTTTCATTTGCACACAGCCTGAATCGATGACTGAGTCCTTGTCGAAGTACACAAGTTGAACTAGTTTTAACTAAAAATCAATTGGCTAAAGCAGTGCCAACCTCTGTTTATGGTTAAATCTTTTTACACCAGTCTTATATCTACTTTACTTACTACTGTAAGCTAATTTTGTATTTAGTAGTATCGTGTTAATACAGACATAAGGTTACTTGGTACTGTCTCATCTCTTTTCAAAAAACTGGCTAAATTTAAGATTAATAGCCAGGAAATGTAGTCTCCCCCACAACCTTAACTCTGCCCATGTGGAGATGGCAGTAGGCATTCTGAACATAGACGAGATCTGTGCTCAGCATGTTGCTCCTAATCGGACAATTGCTCCATCCATCAGTATGGGATGTGCTTGCAGGTGGTTAGTGTGTTTTACTCTTGCCTTCTGAAGCTGATGTTCCACCAGAGCTGTCTGTAAGATAAGAAAACAAGCATTTCACCCATCAGAACAACCCCTTGCATATACTTGGTATCCACCAGAATTCAACTTCTGTACTGGCATTAACATAGTCACAATGGCATGGACATGACACCTGTCCTCTGCATACTGTTGTACTTGTGAGTACTAGCAGTGTGGTGTGTCACACCATTTTGTGGTGCAAAGTGTAATAAAGAGTAGCCAAAGATGACATCTCAGAGGGATTCCTCAAGACCAGATGAAAGTGGTGAGAAACTATGGAATTTCTTGACTAAAAAATAATGGTTGGATTTAGCTAGTTGTATCTGCTAGCCCATACCTAAGCTCCTTTTTTTATTAGTCAAGGTGAGACCTTAAAAGTTCCCATACACTGATCATCGCTCTCCTAACCCTTGGGAAGGGCACAGTCCTATAGTTTTGCAGGCATAGGTTGCGCTCAAAATGTGGAGTGGAGAGACGTTACCTTGCATATGTATACTTCCATGTCTATAGAGGCTTGGGTTTAGTCACTCTCTGTGTTGTGGAAGAGCATGAAACAGTGGTGAACAGGCTTGTTTTTACTTAACATGCACTTAATTCCCGTCCACCATCCTTTTGCAATGGTGAGGTGACATGACTAGCACAGAAGGATTTTCTGGTCACTCACTGCCATGCTGCTACAGAACTACCATCGTTGTGGCCTCTGGAAAAGAGGCAAATTGGTAGCCATGGAACTGTGTGGAGTTTGTGTACCAGCTGGAGGCAACAGAAGGAAGAGAGCCCCAGACTTGCTAAGCTGCCATCAGAAGTATAGAGCAAGGATGAGCAGCTTTAAGGTGTAGGCCACAAACTCCAAACTACCTTTTGGTGAGTCATACATCATTAAGGTTGAGCCAGGTCACTGAGTCATACAGTCTTTTAGTAAAGCTGCTGCTGCCTCATATTGCTCTACTCAGTTCAGCTCTGCTTCCCCTTCCAAGTCTGTACCATGCCACCCAGCTCCAGTTACAGCATGCCCATTGGCTTATTGTTTGGGAGCTGAGAGCTAATCTGATTCTGGCCATGGCCCCCCAGCATGGCGTGAGAGCAAGGTACAACTTCACCAGTAGGGAGGAGGTAACCAGAGCTGGGTGGTGCAGGTTGGAGCTGGAGCCTTTGTCAGTGGGGAGCCTGGTGCCTGGGCTCTCCATGTATCAGTCTGTATCTGTGGTGGAGCAGCAGGAACGCATAAATCAGGTTGCAGTGCCACTCAAGTTTAGCCCAGCCTTCCCCTCCATCATGCCAGCAAGGAAGAGCTTTGCCATTACACCACCCAGCTCTGGTTAATGCCTGCCCATGGCCAAGGTAGGTTGGGCTAGCTATAATCAGATTGGCTGTGTATGTTGGAAGCCAATGGGAAGGCAATAAGCAGAGCCAGATGGTATAGGGCAAAGTCCCTCTGCTATGTGAGTGATGAAGACGTGGTTGGACCTAGGGTTGCCAGGCATCTGGATTTTGACTGGAACGCCTGGTTGAAAAGGGATCCTGGTGGCTCTGGTCAGCACTGCTGACTGGGCTCTTAAAATTCTGGTCAGCAGCACAGTGGGGCTAAGGCAGACTCCCTTTCTGCAATCAGAAAGTTGGCAACCCGAGTTGGACTGATGATGCGTGTGATCCTGCTCCAAGTCCCAGGTTTCATTCCTGTCTGTACCCTCCCGCCCCCCGTAAATGCCCTCACTTTAAACACTGTGGTGCTCAAATTTTAACTGGGCCTGAGAGCTAATTGGGTGGGCTGTGGTCCACCCATGGATACACTGCTGTTCAGCCCCTGTCTTCAGAATATTTTCATTAGCTGTCTGTGGACAGGCCGAAATAAAATTCATCCAGCCTGCTTAGATCATCCTCCAGGCCACCAGTTGCCCATCCCTGGTGTAGAGGGTAGAAGCCCTAAACTCTCATGTACAACATAGGAAGTTTAGATGTAAAATGACCTATTCATCATAGTGGGCTGTTTTCTGCTGAATGAACTCCATGGAGATGACTCTAGACCGAAACAGTAGCTCTGACCAGTACAAACTGCCCTATTGATCTCATCTCAGTTTGTGTAGTCTGTGTTCCTCTTCTACTCCCAGTCTCTCTCTACTGTGTGATTTATGTATTGAACATGTCCTCACTCTAGTTTTTTGTGTGCATGTGCCATGCACCAGTTATACCTGTTCTCATTCCTCAGGATACTTGTGTTTGCTTGTGGCATGCAATATACATGCCTGTTCTTGGCACAGACTCAGTCAATCTTTGTGCCTAGTGCAGCCTCACAGTAGTGTCTTTTACAATGTGGATGTAATTTAAATCACTAATCAGGAAGACTTGATTTAATCGTGGATTTCTACATAAAAGGTGCATTCTTGTTGGTTGTTATCTTAAGCCCAATGTTGAGAACTTGGCTGTGACAGTGCCATCTATTTTTTCAAGATTTTGTTCACAAACTGTCATTAGATTAGGCCAGTTCTTGATATAGTGCTCAAAATAGTCCACTACCGAGTCCTATCAAGACTCAGATTAATAATTTTAACCTCTAGACCTTTTGCACACTGCTCAGTTTCTCTTTCATACGCTTTATCCATCAATTTGCCTGAGACGTCTGCTCTGTTGGGTGCATTGTATCCTCGTCTTAATGACTGAACCATGTTAATGAAGTGTGGATTCTCAATCATAGGGAAAGGAGTGTTTGTTGCATAAACAAACCAGGCAATTTTTTCATATATTAACTCTTTTTGTAGTCTGCTGGTTCTTATCACAAATTTATCTGTGGTTGTTTCTGGATGATGGAGTGAGTTTGTTTTCTTTTTGCTACAGATGATATACTGTGGCTATGTGACATACATGATGTGACTAAAACACTATAATTGGCAGATAACTCTGAAACTATAGCAAATGATGGTGATCTTGAAGGTAAATAGTCTTCAGAATCCTGTATTTAAGTATGGATTCTCCTGAACAAAATAAATCAATGCGGTTATTTAATTATTACCATACTGCTCATTTAGTATTACTCTTTGCATTCACTGACACTCAGTATTACTTTACAGGTATTTTTTTTTTCCAGAACTGCATCTAAAATGATAGTACCATAGAGTAATAACTATATATTTTTTTTGTTCATAAGAATTTAAGAATAGTGCAGAGGGAAGACAGGCAGCCTTTAAGAAAGAAGTATGAAATAAAAAAGTTTACCAACCAGAAGATCCTGCATGTTCAGACATGTTCCTTTCATCATCTTCAACCCAGCTTCCTCCTGAGAAGGAACACTTCTCATGATGTTTCATTTGGGCAATCAGGCCTTATCATAGATTATTAGGGTTGGAAGGGACCTCAAGCGATCATCTAGTCCAACCCCCTGCTCAAAGCAGGACCAATCCCCAACTGGCCCCCTCAAGAATTGAACTTAGAACCCTGGGTTTAGCAGGCCAATGCACAAACCACTGAGCTATGCCCCCTGCATTTTTTTGTTGCACTGTTTGCATTTGCATGCATGCCTGTCTTATCCTTACCCACAGGTAGAGGAATTTCATTAAAATATTCCCAAACTGGGTCTCTCTTATGGCCTGTTGCCATTATAGGTTTTCCTTTCTAGTGAGAGAATGGTATGGTAGATCTCAAATCAATGAAGACTCCACTCAGAAAGACCTCAAGACTTCTGGAATATGCTGGTCAAACAGTTTCATTTTTGTTTCTACTGCCTGTCCCTCCCTTCTCACATTTATCTCCAGACTTCTTCTCCTTGTCCAGATCTATTCTGCTCCCAACAATCTTCTATTCATTGAACTTTTTGAGACTTTGCACTTTTAGAGAGAGGTCAGAGATTGACTCTGTACACAAATTTGCAGAGGGATATTAGGGTTGAAGTCTGTTATTTCTCACCTCTATGTATTTATTTTATTTAAAAACAACACTTTTTGCTGTTAACAAGCATGTTATCTTTGGAAACACAAATCCACAGTTCGAAAACTGCAAAGCTAAGCTTCTCTGATGGTATGTTCTAGACTGAGCACTGAATCCCATTGGGTAGATAGAAAGATTATTTAGGTTAATCTGTACAGAAGCTCTTGGGACCTCATAAGATTGGGTTCCTAATACATGAACTGTTAGAACTCATTTACAAAACTTTTCTTATTATACCCAAAGTAAACCAGTGTAAGGCAGGCTTCTTCCAGTTTAAAATTGAACCTGAGTTAAACTGGTGCAACATTGCGTAGACCACAGGCCCAAAGGATTTCCTGCATGCATGCTAGTTTTTCTTGCTCAATAAGCATATGAGCTTCCCTATTGATCCTGAATGAGTCTTAATTTTTGAATTATTAGGTTTTGAAGATGAATTTTGGTGCTGGAGACTGGATGAGCTCTGAGGTTGTCCACAGATGTGGGTTATATGTGAATACTGCTTTACAGTGGGCAAAAAGGTTGTAAGGACAGATGCACATTTTAAAAAAGTCATAGGTGTGGGTGGGTGTCAGCTAACTGACCCAAAACTTGAACCATTAATTGTATTCTGTCATTCAGCTTAACACAGCAGTTTTCAAGACTATCTGGGTGTGATGTGGATTTCAGAGCACTTGGAAAAATTGACTCTTAAATTGGAAGAGAACTTTCTGTTTAACTACAGAAATTGCTACTGCTCCCTTGTAATGAGCCTGGTATGAAGAGCTTAAAACAAACCCTTGTGAGGTTATTAGGTTTACTAAATCGATTTTTTGATGCAAGCTTGTGCAATGACTGTGTAAAGAGGGCAGTAAGTGTGTAAAAGAACACTGTAAAAGTCTAGTGTAGACAAAGTGATATACTGCCTTTTTAATCTGTTAAACTAAAAATACCTGTGGGAGCTAGGGAAGTCCTTTGTCTTACTGGCTGGATATGGATTTCAGACTCATGGGAGTTAGCTCCTTTGAGACCTAAAAGATCAACCAGCTTTCTGGAAGCCTGCTTCTCTCCCTTATCACTTGTTCTTTCCTAAGTAATTAAATGTAGAAGACTATCCTTCCAAGATTTACAGTTCTGCCAGATGTTGGAGTGGTGCTCATTTTGTTCCTTGTCCCCAAGACAGACTGCTAAATGCTCAACCTGTCTTGGCAATGTATGAAGTTTATAAAACCTATCACAGTGAAAATATATACTCAAATAGGGAAGAAAAAATCCCCTCTTCTGTAAGAAAAAAAAATACAGAAGGGAGTATTAAATTTTCATGCTTCAAGACATAAGTTAGCCACTATCAGCTATTAAAGTTTCATGTTGGGTATATTATTTCATTATGGAATTTCCTGTACCTTCTACTGAAGCACCTGGCGGTTGTCACTGTGGAAGGTAGGATTCTTGGTCTAAATCAACATGACCATTACTATTAGAAGGACGTTCAATAGGGTTCCAAGTATGTCCCTTCTTTAAACAAATCTTGACCTTTTGCCATTGATCATTACCTTAACTGTGGCTGATGGAGCTGTCAAATGTAGAAACTGTTTAGGCATTGGAATAACTTAACTGCCTCTCGTGTCTTGCATTAGTTCCTTCCCTCAGTTTTTTATTAATTCACTAAAGTGAGAAATACCCAGACTTAACGAAACTTCAGTGGTTTGTCTCCAAGATTCCTCTAATTTTCAGAATCTTGACATCATAGAGATGTGATAATGAAGCAATACGTGTTGTCCAGGAATCTCGTCTTAAGCATTGCAATATAGAATTCTCCATGTCAGTAGTTTAAAGTTGTAATGTTTTTGTATGTTAGAAATTTGATTGCATTTTGTAGAAAATGAGTGAAGACGTTGAAATTCTGGTGTCAAGGATGCATTGTGTACTTGATGGTCCGGTGTAGTCACTACCTCAAATTTTTCAGATGCCCTGAAATGGGTGAATGGATCAGCAACTAAGGAAACATTTCTATCCAACTCTAAAATACTTTAGCAAGCAACTTGGATGTGCACATGTGTCCCAGAAACAGCCTTCAGGATGAATAGCTGAAGGCACTAGAATTGATTGTGGTGTTGGGGGGGTTAATAGTTAAAATTCAGCCTGTGATAGTGCTAATTAAAAGTACATTTGCCCAGATGTGAAACAAACTGATAGCAGTCTGACTTCCACTGAACAGGTGACCACAGCTATCTCGAGTACTTCCTTTTCTCAGAAATACAGTTCATTTAAATTGAAATCCACAAAGCCCTTGCACCATATCAGTTGTCAGCTCTTCTCTCCCAGCCGTCAGGAAGACCTGGGAGAATAAGTAGGCCTTGCAGAGTAATCTAAGGGTTTATTTACATGGTGTGGCACAATGATCTAGTGGGATGTGATCTGTAAAGTGCTCTAATGATTTGGGTTCTAACTGCCCCTTGTAGATCCTGATGGAATGCTTCATGAATCGCAGTGTTCTAGGGTGCTTTGCTGCACCATGTAGATAAGCCCTAAAAGATATTTTTCACCACTAGGGGGATTAGATCTCAAAGCAAAGAACTATTTCCTGGAAACACCCTGCCTATTGTCATCCTCTTGTAGGAGGGTATCTCAAGCACTCAGCTGATCACAAATGCCTGAGCATTACATTGGTTGCTTTAATGGGGAGAAGGGAAATGGTCTCCGAGGAAACCAGATATTAGCTTTAACTTTTTTACGTTTCACCAAGGAACCAACTAGAAACTGTTTCAGACTAGAGATTGCAGATGGTGGATGTTCTTTGTATGAACTATTTAACAGCACAGCCTCTTTCAGTAACAGTGAAGTTTTTTATAGGGAGTAGCTCTGTATAGGTTGCATTACACTTTATTTTTTAAAAATCCCACTAGTAGCAGCAGCAGTGGTGAGAGTTTTACTGTAGACTAACTTACTGGCATTTTAATAACTGTTTTCTAACCCTGGTCAAACATGCTTTAAGTGCTCCATTAATTTAAAACAGTGGCCATATGGAGCCCTATACTAGTACTCTGATCCTTGAAAGTCTTAGAAAAATAAGTCAAGTGTAGTCAGGGCTATAGAATGCATTGCAGTCATTGTCTTGATGTGATAAAGGCATGGCTCACTGAAATACACATCTAAAAGATATGGTTGTGACCCCTGTCAAGTGAGGGAAAGAAGCATGGGATGGGGGCAGGGAATCGCAGGTTAGGGATAGTTCCCAGATAGTGAATCCTGGTAGCATATGACATGTGTACTCCTCCAAATGGAGTTCATATCAGCTTCCTGTTCCTCCCTTCCCCATTTCTTAGAAACCATTTAATTTTTCCTGGGGGATTGTAGAACTAAGGAGAACACATGCATTTGTAGGCTGAGTGCATTGCATACACCTGGGCATCTTGCATTTTTCCATTCTCTCCCTCCTCCTGCCCAACCTCCCCATATTCCTCTCTTTCAGAAAGACCCCTTTCTGCTCCCCCAACTCCTTCCCTCAGTCCAGGGGTTTTGTGTGTTTCCCCTCATACCACTGTGGCAGAGGCTGTGTGGCACACACACCCCCCCATTTCCCCATATCATGGTCCAGCATTATCTCCACTCGTGGCAGGGTCTCTGTGATCCCTTCCTTCCAGGCCCATGTTTCCATGCCCACCCACCCTTCCATTCAGTTTCTCCTCCTTGGTGGTCTCTGCCATCATGGGTGCCTTCATCACCCAGTTCCCTCCACATCCCTGCTTTGCCCACCACCCTTTCATATCTCTGGTCATGGCTGTTTCCTCCCTCTCTTTCTAAATCCTCATTTCTTCCCACTACAAGGCCCCCCCTGTAAGGCTTTTATTTGTTAGAGTCCAGGTTGTAGGCAGTCTCCCCGCTCAGCAAGTTAAGCTGCTGCCTATGGTATGGGTGGGCAGTGGCTGGGGGTGGCAGAGACATTACTCTGCAGCACTGGGCTGTCTAAGGGCCCCAATTTTCCTGTGAATCAGGCTTTTCCAATGTTCCAGTTTGCATCAGAATCGATAGGGTTGTGCACCGTTGGTGCCCAACACATTCTCTGAAATTTCAGAATTGATTGGTTGTGGTGGTCTGAAGTTATCACATTAGACAAAAAAATACCATTGAGTGTTCATCATAACTTTGCTCTGCCAATTACTATTAGACCTGTATCGTCTTCCTTCCATTTTTTTGTTTTGTTTTTATAAGTGGACCCTTCCTACTTGTAGTCTTGTTTTACATTTAAAAGGATTGCTTTTTGTTAGATGGTTTGAGCTCTGGAAGTGTGAGGACTTTGCATAAATAACAATCACCTATATAATTATAAAATTAGTTAAAGCCAGGCAAAGCTAACATTACTGTCCTTGAAAGTCTCTGAATTTCTGAATAGCTTCTGAAAATATGCTTCAAGTACCCCTGTATTGTATTAACTATGCATTATGTAAACTAAAGTCAATGCATGGATCTGATTTGTTTAAGTGTTTTCTGTGGGAATCCCAGAGCCTTATATGGTCAACTTGCTTTGTAGCATTTCAGTGAAATGAAGGCAGCCATCCAAAAAACAAAACAAAACAAAAAAAGAAACAACTCTGCTGGCTTTAACTTTGTCTATAATACCCTTTTTCTTGGCTTCTTCAGTAGCACAGTAGCTAAATTACTAAAATTTAAAATGCAGCAGAAGCCTATATACTTAGTGGAAGAAATTCCTTGTGTGGCAGTAGTTACTTACCGGAGATTTAATATTATTTTAATAAAGGATTGTAGCACGTTGATTATATAACATTGTTGCAGAATGGTCTTAAGGTACAATATAGGCTGGTATGCCTTCAGCCATGCATGGTATAAATTACTGGCTGAGCCTGTAGGTATTTTAAACAAAGTTTAGGCTGCAGAAGTCAACAACTTTGAATTTCCATTACAAGACAGTACTTTCTCTGTGCATTTGACCTATTGTATTAAATAGCTCTTATATGGAAGGTTATTTTAATAGGAAAGCTCTAAAAGGGGCTAATATCAGGGGGTTGTTTTCACTTACTGAATTTGCAAACAGTACTCAGGAAGAGAGCATAAAAATTACCTTACAGTGGCTAGAGGTTGTTACAGTTCCTACTGTCCCCCACCAATCCTCCCTTCACACAAACCTTCTCAAGAGATCAGTTGTAAATGGACACTGCTGGAGCTTTGGTGCATTGTTTAGAATACTATCTAAAAGGTTAAGCATTGGCAGAAAACATGTTAGCTCATAATACTTCATAAGTCCTCTTGTGCAGGAAGGATACGCAGTACTATCTTTTTACAGATGATTTGGATGTTACACCCATTTACCTCTAGTATTTTCAAGTTAATAGTGAAGAAATTTTGCTGCTTGTAGGGGCTCTCAGATTCCAGAAACTGAATTGCTTCTCTTTTGCTTACTCATGTGGCTCAAACAGTTGACTGATAGGATGCTAGCTGAGGAGAGCTGCCAAACTCTTATCTCACTACCAGTCTCTCTCCTACCTTTGCAGGATCAGACATTTCAATTTGCTATTTGGTGGCTCAAGATGGTTTCCTCAGAGGAGGAAAATAAGGCAGTACTCCTTAGGTAGAGAGGGCATGGTATGAACTATAGCAGGCCTTGCATGCCCTTCCTGCCAGCTGGGCCTTTTTCCCTTCAGAGAGCAGAGAGATCAAGTGAAGTCTTCCTTCCTTCTCTGGGGGAAGAGAGAAGAGCCGTGGTCAGTAGTAAAACCCGCTGGGAGGCTGAGATCCATCACCTGAGGTGAGGGGACCATGAGTTGCTGTGCTTTCCCTAGCTGGACCTGTACACTCGGTGGCTCTTAAATTCAGCCGTTTAAGAGACCAAGGAAAAGGGAGTAGTTTTTTTAACATCTTTTTGGGGCTCCTTGGACAGGTCTGTGGGCATCCCAGGGAGAGAGGTGTCCTAGCAATTGCAGCTGCCCTTGCCCATCTGAATTTGATGGAAGGGAGCAGCAAGGAAATGTTTGGCTGGCTGGCTCTGCATTCTCCACGTTCCCACCTGGGAGAGGATTTTAGAATTTGTCTGAATGTCCCTTTGCAGAGCTCAATTCTTACATGACTCAAAGGAAGGAGAGCTCTCTATAGAGAGGAACTTTGATCCAAGGGAATGGACCAAGACCTGAACACCATCACCTGCCGCCGCTGCTCAGGAATATATTGAGGTTTTTCTTTGGAGGATTTTAAGTCTTTAGTGTGATGCATCATAATCTAGCCTTATCCTGTCTGAGATAGATAAACAAGGTTTCTACCCTTCAAGTAAAAGAATTATTAAACTAAATACAACCCTGATGTGTGCTGCTTAGGGTACTTAGGGCTCCAACCTGCAATTTGTCACTGTCCCTCTGGATCATAGGATTCAGTTGGCAGATAAGCACTTTTGAAATGTTTATAAATTCAGTGATGTATTTAACTCACATCCCTGTGAGAGAGAGTCCTGGTGGAATTCTGTGCCCCAAAAAATAAATTTCTGTGTATTTTATTTATCAAAATAACACAATATAATCACACCAGTTAAATTACCAAAATAATTGCATTTCAGAATACCTGTCAGCAAGTATGACTACCAATACAGACAAAGATTCATGTAATTTTTTTTGACAAATAGATTCCTTACTAGGCATGTTAATACAGAACTTGAGTAGTAGTTAATTTAAAGTAGCAGAGGGGTAGCTGTGTTATTCTAGACCTGTAAAAAGCAACAAAGTGTCCTATGGCACCTTAAAGACTAACAGATGTGTTGGAGCATAAGCTTTTGTTGGCGAATACCCACTTCATCAGATGCATGCTTCTGACGAAGTGGGTATTCACCCACGAAAGCTTATGCTACAGTCTATTTAATTTAAACTACAATATAAAACATATTTCCTGCACCCTTCTGAAGCAGTGCAAAGGCTTAGAGGAGTCAGAGGTAACAGAGGAGATGAGAGAGGGGGAAGTAATGGGAAAGAGGGAAGGAACCTGGAGAGCTGTTGGGTGTGGGCGGGAGAAGTATGGAACAGGTATTTTGGGGGGGGGGTGCAGGAGGGACTGTTTGGAAGTTGGGGAGTCTCCCTCATGAAGATTCTGGCTGATCCCTGGTCTGTCTCATTCAGTCAGGCATATCTGCTCGCATCCCCATGTGGCCCTGCACCCCTGCTCAGCACCCCGACCCAGTTCGTCCCTGCATTTCCATTCAGCTCCTGCCCAAGTCTGTGTGCTCCTTGCTAGTCCTCCTGAACCCCAGTCTTTGTCGCCCCATGTGCCCTGCTCTGTCTGCCCCCCCTATGTCCCATGCCTTCGAATCTGGCCCTGCAAGCAAGGCACTGTGAGAAATGCAGCTGGCTCCTCTCTGTTCTGGTGCCACAGCAGCTCCACGTAGGCAAAAGGCATAACTGCAGTGCCTCTCTGGCAGAATGTATTTTTTGCAGAGAGAATTTTTTTGCGTGGGACATGAATTCTGCATGCGTGCATTGGCGCAGAATTCCCCCAGGAGTAGACAGAGGACAGGCTTCCAGCTTCTCTGAAATAGCCATTGCTTTAAAATAAAAGAATATCTAGCTGTTAGCATATTTAACCTGTAGAACTCAAATTGCTTTAAAAGAAAATCAGTATCACTGTCCCCATTTTATAGATGGGAAAACCGAGACATAGGGATGCGGGGGACAGGGAATGACTTGCCCAAGGTCACCTAACGGGTCAGCTTTAGATGTGTTTTGACATGGATGATTTTGCCCAATTACTACCATTTATTTACCCTTTTTCTGGGGAGGGTTGTGGTAAAATGACTTTTAGCATTTCCTGAGTTTGACAGATTTCTTGGACCCCATCTAGTTCGTCTTTAGACGTGTTTATAGTACAAATACAGCATTAGTCTATTTGATCTAAAGTGATCTCTTAGTGATGGAAAAGGACAAATAGGAATTTCCCATGCTGTTTCAGAGGCCTTTGTTACTATTGACCACTAGGTTTTGTTGACACAGCTTGAAACTCCTTTCTTGTCTCTCTGAAGCCTTTCTAAATTGGAAAGTTTTTTTTAAAATAACTTTAGTTTTTCTGGCACAAACTCCCTTGTGACCACATAAGTGGTTTTAATGTGGCATTCTATTGCACTTTAATCCACTTTGGAAGTGACATATACCAGTGTATGGTTTGTGTGGATGTATCCTGTCTTGAATTAATTGTACTGTTTCAGGTAGTCCTACCACTGCTGTCTCACTCTGCATTGCTTTACACCTGGACTGGCCTCTTTGTGCCCTCCTACTCCAGGGTCATCTTGACAGAAGGTCACCTCCTCATTTTAAATGCTGGTACACATCCAGGTATTCCCCTTTGTGAATCCTGCTTTTGGCAAGCTCACATATCCAAATTATAGCAGCCTGCAGCGGTGCATGTGCAGTTAATAACCTGCTTAAATGAATTACAAATCCATTAAAAAAATTTTTATTGAGGAACAGCTCCCGCTAATAAAATCCATTCCTAATAAAATCATTACACAAAGCATATTCACTTCATTTATTTCCTTGGTTACCTTAATTTTCCTCCACTATATTCTGATATTGGAGTAGGAGCACAATGATTCCCTAATCAGTTGGGGCATTTTGCAGAGGCTGTTTATAAAGTTCCTCTAGTCTCTCTACCTGAGCCTCCCAGCACACAGTGAGGCTCTGTCCCTGGCTCTCAGATGTTGTTTTAAACACAGCAAGCAACTATAACACAAGGCAGAGCTTTCTCAGAAGCATCCAACTCTCATATGGACCACTTCCACCTTCCTTGTGGTAGGTGCAGTATCTTTTTATTGTGGGGAAATTACGTGTAATTTTTAGAACTCTCTGATTTACTACTGGCTGCATGAGACTTTCAGCATCTTCAAAAATCAAATCAGGGTAGTACATTGGATCCATATGTATTCAAGATCCTGTACTACCAAACAGTTAACGGTGTCTTTTCATGTAGAGTGCCACCTCTTCTCTTCCTCAACAGGTTCCCAGACATGCAGATCTTCCCACTAGATTTCACTAATGTGAATTATCAGTCCCCTCCCCCCACTCAGTGAGAATTTGTGTTTCTGTAGAAGTAGCTGCTCAACTTCATCCTCCTCTATCATCACCATTACTCCTTACAGCAGTATCTATGCACCATTGTAGTGGCTGTGCTTGTAGCTGGCATCCAGCTCATCCAAAGCCATCTGGATGTGTGTCTGCCAGTATATTTGGAGAGTCCCGTTTGTATTAATGATTCAGAATCACATCACTCAGTGTTCCCTGCATGCTGCTTGGCAGCAGTTTTAATGATCCAGTGCCATTTTAAACCTGATGAACTACTGAATACTTTGAAAGCAATCATGGGAGTTTATTATTTTCAGCCCAAGTCCCATAACTCCAATATGTTCCATAGGTATCCCACAATGTGCCGTGAGAAGAAATCTCAGAATGCGTAGGGACTAGTAGCAGGACATTGCATGATGGAATGCTTTGCAGTTATTTTGAAAAAGCGCAGAGCTCTGTGGATGAAGTGATTCACGTGAAAAGTAGCTTAAGGCGGCATAAACAAAGTGGTATGGCCACACTGTTTCAGTATAGTTATATTGGTATAGTTATGGCAGAAAGGAAAACTTGGCTGTTTAGACAAAGCTTGAGGCACAACCCCATCCTTCTCCCTTCCACCCCAAAAAAGATTCCGGTGTTAGTGGGGATTGGCAGATAGTCTCGCACAGGGCTGCAAGGTTCTCTTGTCAATGTGCATAGTTGGCTGGTGGATCCCAATAGGAGTGGGTGAAGGTTCTGCGCTCTCTCTCTTGTCAGACTTGCTAGGAGACTGTCTTGGCATTTTCCAGTGTCAACTAAAGACTCTGATCTAGATGAAAGCTGGCTGAAGAAGGGGAAACAGGTGATCCTGACTGGCTTGAGGAAAATATATAGAAGAGTTGATAATCTGTTCCCACTAGTTGGGATTTGCTTAATAAATTGAACAATCTGGATATCTTGTTGAATGCAGCCAGGGATAAAGAGGATCAAGTTGCAGCTGTGGCTTTTCTAGGTGTTATAAAACACATCTATATACATGGACTGCTACAGACAGGTTGACTTCTGAGGGTAATCATAGTTATGGGCTAGAAGGGAATTAATATTGTGTGGGAAATTAAGGGCTTTTTTTTTTTTTTTTTTTAATAACTTATGACAGACATCTAGAGTCTTGGATAGGCACCTCTATTTGTGTAAGCGTAAGTAATAGCTGCTGCTCCTTTCTGATTTAAGCCTCTCCACCATTATTTATTCTTCTGTCGCTGTTGGGTAGCTGCAGTATATTCTTTGAGGAGTTACTCTTGAAGGTAGTTTGTATGCTAGCTGAAATTGCCAGTGTGGCTACTCCTTGGTTCAACATCTGAGTGACACCTGTACTGCGTGGTCTCTGCTGACTCCCATTTTATTTTTGGATGCAATTCAGAAGTATTTTTCTTGACCTGTAAAGGTCTCTCTGATTTAAGTAATGGCAACCTTAGGCTGTCTCGTCCTCATGTAGTACCATGTCCCTTGTAATTAGTTGAGGTTTTTGTGTTAACATTGTTTCCTCCTCTGAGTTAAACAGGAGAGGAGGGGTCTCTCAGGATGTCTGGAATGAGATGCTATCTACAAACCCTGAACGCACAGAAATAAGAATTTAAGGGGGGAAAAAAATCATTTGTTGCCACCTTTTATACCTCCTTCAGTGTTGGCAGTAGCTCCCTGTGCTGCTATATAAGGCATTCTCTTCCTCCTCCAACAGATGCTGATGCAATAGGCAGTCTACCTTACTCAGGCTCAGGACTGAATGCAATATTGCTAATGTTACATTTATGATTTTAAGATATGATATTGCTACCTATGTATGGACAACATGATAGCCGGATGTGCTGTTTTATTTGGTACAGGAACGTAAGTTAACCAGGTAAATCTTTGTGTTGGATTGTGGCTTTGAAGTTGGCAAAGATATATTGCTTTTTGGTATCTGTTCGGAAGGGAGTGAGTGCCTTATGGAATCTTGCAGTGATACTAAAATATGCTAGGCTATCAGGTGGCACTGAATGCTGTAGACATCCCCATAAATTCTTATTTCCATGGTGTTAAGACTTTTGCTGGATTGAAGGTTTGTCTTGCTGCATCCGTAACTGTCATTAAACTACATTTTTGTTACGATATTACACAGTCTTTTGCCTGAGGAGGTTGTGAAGGGAAGGAGGGAGATTGGAATCCTGTAACTAATAACTGCTAGTATGTAAGATTTATGTAGCTTGTATATTGTAAAGCACTGATGTATTTGGATCAGCTTGTGTTATAAATTTTGGGAGAAAATAATGTCTTATGTATGAAGATCATATTTCTATTAAAAAATTGTGTTCTTTTCCCCAAATGCTCTGATGTGCCTTTACTGAGAATTTCAGTACTGATCATAACACAGCCAGATGCTGAGAAACAGTACTTAGTGTTCAGACATAGTACATTCTGGCTTAGGCTATGATGAGTCACTAGAAAATCACCATGCAGTTGGCAGCCTGTTCTTATAAGATGCCTTAAGTAAATAAGCAGAGTAAATAAAAATCAGTGATTTTAAAAATAAAAAATAAAAAATTGATTATTTGAATTAAATAGGTTTATTTAAAAAAATTTTAAAAATTTAAACCATAATAACCTAGGTAAACTTACCATAACATTAAAATAATTTTAATTAAAAAAATCAAGTAATACTTGTTTGCTGCTGAAATTTTAAAGAGAGCTAAACCACCTTTCTTTAAGGATATGGCTACACTTACAGCTGTACAGCGCTGGGAGTTACAGTTGTCTTCGTACAGCTGTGTAGGGACAGCGCTGCAGTGTGGCCACACTGACAGCTACCAGTGCTGCAGTGTGGCCACAGTTGCAGCATTTGCAGCGGTGTCGGGAGTGATGCATTGTGGGCAGCTATCCCAGCGTTCAAGTGGCTGCAACGTGCTTTTCAAAAGAGGGGGGTGGGGTGGAGTGTGACAGGGAGCGTGGGGGAGACAGAGAGAGTGGATTTTTGGAGCTGACACTGTTGTCAGCTCCCTGCCTTGCAAGTTCTAAGGACTAGAAGATACACAGCACCTAACTTCAATCATTTTAAAAGTTTCGATCCTTTCCCCTACCCCTCTCTTATTCATTAAATGCAAATTATGCACTACTAAATAGCCTTCAGACCACATAAGCAGCTGCTCAACACGGACTCCCCCTCCCCCTCCGCCGTGTGGCTTCTCTCCTCAAGCAAACAGCTGTGAACATTTCAAAGCAATTCCCCTGCCTCCGGTCGCTTGAGCAAACAGGAGCTATTTGTTTTTTAGATAAGCAGCTCCGGGGATCCCGGAGTTCAGCCACTCTTCCGGTTTATTGTGAACAGGCATTCTGGGATACCTCCTAATACCCTGGAGGCCAATTACAGCGCCTTTGGTGGCCACACTTGCGGAGCAGCGCTGCATCACCAGCACTGCAATTGTTATACCCCAAGCAGACCAGGTGTGCAGCCAGGGAGTGCAGCGCTGGATGTGCCTTGCAGGTGTGGACAGTTACTAAGTTGCAGCACTGTAAACCC
Organism: Chelonoidis abingdonii; assembly: GCF_003597395.2. Lineage (NCBI taxonomy): Eukaryota > Metazoa > Chordata > Testudines > Testudinidae > Chelonoidis > Chelonoidis abingdonii. Next base: position 77,160,976 of record NC_133769.1, on the reverse strand, counting down.
ACCACCAGCGCTGCAACTCTGCAGTGTAGCCATGGCCTAAGAGAGGCAAGATGGGTGACGCAGTCTCTTATTGGATCAATTTCTGTTGGCTAAATAGAGAAGCTTTCAAGCTACACAGGGCTCTTCTTCAGGTTCTTATACATTTTTTTAATATATCTGTTTTTAAATATAAAATACATTATGGTGCTTTTCCCTCTTACATATCCAGGGCACTTAAGGTAATTTTATTTAACTAGTGTAAAACAAATTTGTAAACGTTTTTGTACATTTTTAATCAAATTCCAACTTCCATCCAAAGGAAGTGTGATACAAAATCACGAGTGTGTTTTTAAAAAGAGTAAGAAATGATTCATTCATTATTTTTCTAACATAATATAAATATGTAAAAATTAAGAATCTGAATAAAATATATGCTAGATTATATAATTGCTTAAGTTAATTTCTGTAGAAGTAAGGTATCATTTTTCTTGACAGAAAGTACCAAATTTAGTTTGAAGGCTGTATTTAGTTTCAGATTTCAATGGCTGCCAACTAATGAGAATGAACCTTTAGGGAAAACAGCTTTAAAGTACAAATGCAAAACAAGGTTAAAATTGATTGATTTAAATCAATGTTTCCTGCTTGCTGATTTAAATCATGATTTAAATTTTAAATCTTAAAATTTAAAACAATCCATCCTGTAATTTACTGACAGTACTGAATTGTATTTCCCATAAAGGTAGAACTGTATTTGAAAAAGTCACATCTAAGGAGATGGGTGGCAGCAGACAGAATTTCACAACTACAAGATTAAAATGTCTTTCCCCTTTACTTATCTCCGTCTTACCACATATCATGTCTATGGAAATAATACACTTGAATGGACGGTTTCACAAACTGCAAATGATTATTAGTTTGATAATAAACAATACGTATTTGAGGAATGATAATGCTGGATTATTCTGGATAAGCTCTACCATTTTCTCATTGGCTAGATTATTTTGGTTACTTCATTGTCAACAGAACGAATGTTTTGTTTTTTGTTTTTTTTACATTATATTTCATACTAAAACATTTTTGGGGTGATTAAAGGATGGCTAAAATAATTTTGCTTTTTAGCCAAGTTCCATACAATCTTATCCAAACTAGTACATAAGAATTGCTTAAGTGTTTAATAAACTTAATTTCTTTCATGTTTTCATTCATTGAAAATCTTTGAAACTTGGTCTAAAAACATTTACATAAAGATTTGTCTTTATTAAAGATCTATAATGTATTGCATTTGGAGCCCTATTCTGAAAGGGGGCATCTTATATGGAATTACAATGATTTAAAAAAAACCAACCCTTTCCAGATGATCGATCTTAAGCTTTGCAGGAACTTATGTCCTGTTGCACTACACTTCTAGTTTAAGCAAGGAGCTATATTTAAATTAGAATTCAGATCAGCCATGTAATTCCTCTCCATAATTTATTTCTCTTTGTTCTACAGCATAAGTAAAAAGCTATCCGTTTGTATCTGTGAGAAACAATTCTCTAAATTGGTGGTAGATTGGAAAAGCAGAAGTGGAAGATGCATATGATTCCAAGGCCAGAAAGGACAATTGTGATCATCTAGTCTGATCTCCTATGTAACACAAGCCATAGAACATCCCCAAAATAATTCCTAGAGCACATCTCTTAGCAAAACATACAATCTAGATTTAAAAATTTCTAATGATGCAGAATTCACTGTGATCTTTTGAATGTTTAATTACTTTCACTGTCAAAAATATAAGCCTTATTTCCAGTATGAATTTGTCCAACTTCAACTTTAAGCTATTGGATCATACTATGCCTTTGCCGACTAGTTTGAAGAGTCCATTATTAAATATGGCATTTGGGACCCATACTCCTCCTTGCTGAGGACTTGCTAGGCAAGGGCAAACCTCTTAGGCCTCAAATGCCAGACACAGTTATTTCTTCCCTGGGTAGATAATTATAGACTGTAATGAAATTACCCCGCAACCTTCTCTTTGTTACATTAAGGAGATTTAGCTCTTTGTGTCTATCACTATAAGGCAGGTTTTCTGTCTATTAATCATTCTCGTGGTTCTTTGCTGAACCCTCTCCAATTTATCAACATGCTTCTTGAATTGTGGACACACTATTCCAGCCGCAGTTGCATTCATGTCAAACACAGAGGTAAAATAACCTCTGTATTCCTACTTGAGATTCCCCAGTTTGTGCAGCCAAGGATTATATTAGCCCTTTTGGCCACAGTATTGCACAGGAGCTCACGGTTAGCTGATTATCTACCATGACCAAAAAATCTTTTTCAGAGTTACTGCTTCCTAAGATAGTCCTCTGTCCTGTATGTATGGCCTATATTAATTGTTCCTGATGTGTATATATTTACATTTAGCTTTATTAGAATGCACACTGTTTGCTTATGCCCACGCAATCCAGATCTTTCTGTATAGTATCCTATCCTCTTCAGTGTTAATCACTCCCCCACTTTTTCATCCGCAAATGTTATCAGTAATTTTCTTTTCTTCTAGGTGATAAAAAAACAAAAAACAAAAACAAAGCATTAGCGTGTAGAGCCAAGAACCGATCCCTGCAAGACCCCACTAGAAAAATACCTTCTCAATGTTGATTCCCCATTTACAATTACATTTTGAGACCTATCAGTTACCCAGCTTTTAATCCATGTAATTTGTGCCATATTAATTTTATCATTCTGGCTTTTTAATCAGAATGTCATGCAGTACAAAGTCAGCACCTTACAGTGGTCCAAGTGTGACACATCAGCAATATTACCTTTATCAACCAAACTTTTAATCGCAATAAAAAAAATGTTGTTAGTTTGACAGGATCTGTTTTCCATAAACCCATGTCCTGTGGCATTAATCATGTTATCCTTTGAGTCCCATATCAGCCACACTATTATCTCACGAAGGTTCGTGTCAGACTGATAAACCTATAATTACCAAATCTTCCCGTTTACCCTTTTTAAATACTGACACAACATTAGCATATTTCCAGTTTTCTAGAATTTCCCCAGTGTTTCAATACTTGTTGAAAATCAACATTAATGATCTCTTCAGCCAGTTTTTAAAATTCTTGGATATGGATCTGCTTAGATCCTCCTGCAACACTAGTGGAATGGAAAGGGTATAATCAACATCATCATGTAACTACATCTGTTTTTCCCAAATACTGCATTATTATTGATAATTCTGTGAGCTTCCATCTTGTAATGGTCCAATACCATTGTTTGGATTCTTTTTGTTCCTAATGTACTTAGCTCCTTATTGTTGTTATCGTTACTGGTCTTAGATCTTTTTTCCTTGTGTCTCTTTGCTTCCCTGATCAGTTTTCTGCAATTCTTAACTTCTGACTTATATTCATAAATATATGTGACAAAGTTCCTCCTCTACCTTGGTGGGTCCTGCGCTTATTGGCAGATTTGCTCACCTCAGTGATCTTCCCCACAGTCTGGGTCAGCTCCTCCTGTGTCTGATCAGGAGTTGGGAGGTTTGTGGGGGGAACCCAGGCCCACCCTTTACTCCGGGGTTCCAGCCCAGGGCCCTGTGGATTGCAGCTGTCTATAGTATCTCCTGTAACAGCTGCATGACAGCTACAACTCGCTGGGCTACTTC
>NC_133769.1:77152072-77157074 GCF_003597395.2 Chelonoidis abingdonii | reverse complement strand
TGCCTTAATTGGTTCTAGCAGGTTCCTGATTACTCTAGTGCAGCCCCTGCTCTGTTCACTCAGGGAACAGAAAACTACTCATCCAGTGAGCAGTATATTTGCCCTCTGCCAGACTCCTGTACCCCGCTGGTTTGGGTCTGTCACATATAATATTCCCCTTTCCGTTTTGTTTATATTTATTTTAATTTTTTATAGTTGCCTTCACTTCCCCTGTAAACTAGATTGTTCTCTCCTCCCCTACCCCCCCATATGATCTTCTTCCTCAGTAGTGGACTTCTGGGTGTCTAAATAGTCCTTAAACAATTCCTAATTATTATTCATGTCTTTATTAAATTCTTTCTTCCAGGTTTGTGAAATTGGCCTTTTTAAAGCACTACACATATATATTACTAGTTTGGACTTTATTCTGTTTGCACATTGTAAATGTGATCAAGTCACGATTAGTTGTACCTAAGCTACTAGCTAGATGATGAGTTCCGCTTTGTGTGTCAAGATCAATCTAATATAGAATTTCCCATTGTTGGATTTTTGAGTTTGGAAATTTATCATCTATAATTTGAAATTCCAAGGAATGTTTTAGTACTGACAGCATGAGACCTACAGTAGACATCACTCCAGTTGAAGTGACAGTGTGTCCTGTGGCACCTTATAGACTAACAGAAGTATTGGAGCATAAGCTTCCGTGGGTGAATACACATGTCGTCAATGCTCCATTACTTCTTTTAGTCTATAAGGTGCCACAGGACACTGTCGCTTTTTATGGATCCAGACTAATATGGCTACCCCTCTGATGCTTGACTCCAGTTGATGTTTCACATGATGCAGCTTTTTCCCATGTATGTTATAGAGAGATGGTTAAGGAGCGGGTGGTTATGCTGTTCCCTAGTGTGATTTTTGTGATCTGTAACTGACACTCACTAATACTCATCTTGTGCTTTAGCTGATCCATAAGCATTCCAGATAATTTTCTTGCAAGTTATCAGTGACTTGGAACAGTGACTTGGAATCTGCCATTTTTGACAGAGTGCCGCTCTTCTACGTCTTTTGCCCAATCAGTCCTTCCTAAATAAGTTATAACCATTGATTTTGACATTCCAGTCATGGGAATCATCCCACCAGGTTTCAGTAATACCAGCTAGATTAAAGTTAGAATCATAATGAGCAATTCCAATTCCTCTTGTTTGTTACCCAGCCTACTAGCATTGGCCTATAGACAACTAAAGAACTTCTTCTCGTGTCCTGTGGTTTCTTTATTAATTTTTGTTCTCAACATCTTGATTCTGTGCTAAATTAGTGCTCGTGTCATCTCTTTTTATCCTCTCCCTTTGTTATTAGTTTAAAGTTTTCCTGACTATTCTGTCTAGTCTGTCCCTAGGACACATGTGAAACAACAAGCATCAGTGTGACTCCAGACTCTTCAACATTCTACTGTTGCTTCAAATTCCAGAATTAATTGTTGTGGTACAACTCTGGAGAAAAGTGATACTATGGCGAGGAACTGGCCTGAGATTGGGGGAGATGGCTTCACTTCTTGGTTCCACAATCTATGGCAGGCTTTAGACCAGTCACTAGAACTCTGCCTTTACTTCTCTACTGCAATGGGCCGTTAAGGATAAATTTATTTAGTGGATACTTAGGTGGTGATGGTGGACATACCTAGATATGCATTTTCCAAAAGCAGTGTTTGTTGATTTTCTTTATCTCTAATATTTTTTGTACACTTGATTCTTCTTTCTTGTTCTTGAATAAATTTTTATAGTGTGTGTTGGCATCTGGTGAGCACACTTTTCTATGTTGGGTATTTATAGGGGGCTATTCAATTGTATCTAGGTGATATGCACGTGGGGTTTCTTTTGGAATCACGCACTTCCCCTCCTTCCTGATCTTACCTTATGGAGATATTTCTTCCATCACAGTGAGAGACTTGCTTCTTCTGTTGGCTAGGGAGAGTTGCTGGAGAGGGTTGCAAATGTCACTACCTACTGGGACAAGAGATTTTCCTACCATTGACTAGGGACTACTATATGCTCCCTGCATGTTACAAAATGATCTGACAATTGTAGTCAATTTTGTCTTGTTTCTGTCCTGTACTTCAGGGAAAGTGCAGGATTCCTTGCAGAAGAGCTTTCAACCTGTTTGGAGGTAGTTGGCAGAGGGGCTGAGATGGGGAAAGAAGTGACAAGAATCTTGACAAGTGTCAGAAAATTATACCCCTGATCTGTGCAGACACTTTTATTAATACTTGGTACTCTATGGTGACTTCTTTCTGAAGCTACAAATGTGTTCTGTAGATGAATGATTAATGTGGTTTAAGATTCAGAAGTCAGCAGTGTGTATGCTTCAGGATACCAGCGTCTGTGGTTTGTGACAGATGAGCATCTTTGGTTTGTGAACCTGTTTTGTTGGCTGTAGCTCTCCCAAAAGTGTTGCTGTGTATGTATGTGTATCAAAAAATTGAATGAATTAAATATGGGTAACTTCTGATGGAGTAGTTTACTTAGCCTATCCTGAGGTTAAACCTGGGCCTGAGCACATTTTTATATCAACTCAAGCTTCTCACCTCAAAATTTAAAAGGTTGTGGCTTAGGCATCCTTATTTTATCATGAGAACTAATCAGTGCTTGTGGATCAATTAATGTAATAGCTCTGAGAGTCAAGACATGGTTCCTTATGTCACTAGATTTCACTGTTTAGTCACTTTTATAGTTTTTCAATAAAATTAAATTTCTCTCTTTAACCAGTCACAATCTAGTAATCTATCCTGTATGTCGATCATATCCGTACACATTTCAGGTAAAGTATGTGAACCGTTGTACATCTGTACTGAGCTTAGTATATGACCCATCATCGCCGCTACTAGGACACAGGCCAGAATAACAGTGAAGCTACCTGTGAGATGACAATGCCTAAATATTGGAATGTGGTTTAACCTTGGTAGAATGGGTGCTAAGACAGGATAACAGTTTTCAACAAAGTATAAAGCTAGAATCAAAACTTGTCATATCTAATCTACATATACACAAAAGTCTTTGGGGAACAAAGCAATCCATGGATTTCAATTAGTATGTTTTAGTATGCTGTCAGAACCGTACATTGATTAGGCCACAATCTTTGGTATGCATGTCTTACACTGAGCTCAAGTTCCTAGGCCACGCTGGCATTGTGACCAAGTTATCCCTGAATGCCTTGTTTTAGATGATAAAACTGCTTACTTTACTCTCTCAGAACGTACAGGTCTTGTTTTAATATGAAATAATGCTGAGGCTCCTGCAAAATCTACAGACACAATACTCCTAAGGGGGCTAATTTCACAAGTTTGAGGGTGAGCTGCTCTATTGAGAGCCCTGGTGAGGGCTGCTTGGAAGCAAGGATGCTACTAACATACTTAGCTCAAATTACTGAGGCATTGTCTACACAATGGGGGCTATAGCAGTGTAGTTATAGCACTGTAGCTATGCTGGCATAACCCCATAGTGTAGATGCAGCCTACAGTGATGGAAGGGGGATTGTTTTTGTTACTAAAGGGAACATCACCTCTCCAAGAGGCAGTAGCTAGGTCAGTGGAAGCATTCTTCCATTGGCCTACCTGCATCTACGCTGGGGCTTAGGTCAACATACATACATTTCTCAGGGGTGGGGGTTTTTCACATCGCTGAGCAAAGTAGTTATGTTAACCTAAATTTTTAAGGGTAGATCCCAGGCTTGAGACAAGGGAGAATAGGTAATTTAATGATCTTGTACATCCTAGTCTAAAACACCTTGCTTGTAATTGGGTGTTTTTTCCATATGTATCTTTTCAATCTAGGAATGCTGATTTTTGTAAATGATTTATTTCCTTTCTTTCTATGGTGGATTAAATCATTTTGTGGGGGCTAACCCTGTTAACATCACATCTTTTAGATTTCTTCTGAGTGTTTTTTTGGCCCAAAGTGAATGACTGTTACACTTATTATCTGAAAACTTTTAGTATGATGGTTTCATCTAGCAAAAAATTTCTAATACACTTGAAAGTGTTAAAAGTGGGGAAATCTAAACTTTGTGGGAGGCTTTGAAACACACTTGCAAGCTTCTTTCATCTTAGATATTTTGGGCAGCTTTGGGTTGACTATTAAAAAAAAGAATTAAAAACTTGTATTATGTATTAAAGGAAGAAGAAACCAGGTTTTGAGTCATTCTAGAGACCTGATCCTGCTTTCCTTGCCCACTTATTGACTTTAGTGGGTGTGGTGTGCAAGGAACAAAGAATTTTACCCTATATAAGCTTGTAACAAGACTGAAACATGCAGACTTCCAATTATGCATACTTGTGGCAAAATATCTACCCCTCAGATTAAAATCGTGGTAAATCTACATACTTAATTTACATATGAGATTGCAGTAAAAAAGAGAGCCTGACAAACACTAAATCTATCTCTAATATTCAAGTTCTGTTGTGTGCACAATGTGATAAGATGCAATGTAGAAATTAAGTTGCAATCTTAACTATAACATTACGTACTGCAAATCTAAAATTTTAATACATGACAATTACTTCCTAATGCTGCATGGCAGTAGGGCAAAGTTTTATATATATATATATATATATATATATATATATATATATATATAAAGCGACTGGATAGCGTAGTGGTTAAGAGCGCCACCCTTTGATACAGGAGACCGCCCTTTGATATGAGAGACCGGGGTTCAAATCCCGATTGGTACCCAACTTTCCAGTAGGGGTCCTTGGGCAAAAGACCCCCTAACGCTTCACTTGCCTACCTCAGATATGAGAGTGACATGAACTAGGAGAGTCTTGCCGGCTCGGACGTCGCCCGGATTAATAAGGTCCGCGCCAGATGTTGAGGAACCAGGACAATCTGACGATAAGTGGGCTACTGGAACAAACCATTCATGGACGAGACAAGAGAACGTGGAATTGATGGAATGCTACTACAACAGTAGACCTAATGAGAGGGGATATATGAAACGTATGAGGGGACTGTGGATGGACAAAAGACCT
>NC_133769.1:77098925-77149391 GCF_003597395.2 Chelonoidis abingdonii | reverse complement strand
GAGAGGATGTGGAAAGTGAAGGCCAAAGTGGTCCCAGTGGTGGTAGGAGCACTCGGGGCTGTGACTCCTAAGCTGGGTGAGTGGCTCCAACAGATCCCAGGAACAACATCAGAGCTCTGTCCAGAAGAGTGCAGTGCTAGGAACAGCTAAGATACTGCGCAGAACCGTCAAACTCCCAGGCCTCTGGTTGAGGAAGACACATACCACCCATAGGGGTGAGAGGAGAATTTTTTTATATAAATAAAAAAATATATGGAACAATGATTTGGAATATCTTGACTTTTACATTCTTTCATGTTCTATTTAATGTAGCCTTTTGACATCAGATATCTTTAATTTTGATTTTTTTTCTCCCTATAAACTATCTGTAGCATTATTCGCTTAACAATTTCGTTCAGATATTGAGATTGTAGCTTGAGTTGCTTTTCAGACTGCAAGACTTTCGATAGGTTGCCACGTTGATAGCATTGATCGTGCAGAAGCACTTGACGCTTCCAAACCATGGCACATCTAGTGAGCAGCTGACCTTCTCCAGAGGGACAGCCTTGATTCATTCCATGCCACCAGAAGCCATAGAGTACATGACAAATATGGCCATCAACCTTTAATGTTGCTTTTCAAGTTGCCATACAAAAGAAATTCATATATTTAGTGTCAGTTTGCGTGTATATCTCCTTAGCTTTAGAAGAAGATTATAAATTAAATTTTACATAATGATGCATTTTCTTGTAACTACAGATATGGTACAAGAAGGGAAACCTCTTTAGAGAGGTTTTTGGGTGTTGTGTCTACCAATTTGTTAAACTAGTTGCAGTATAACTAGTGATAACCAGTAAGTGCTTTGTACTGATCAGCTCTGCATGCCTTCTCCATAAGACTTGAACAAACATGAAAGATTACATCAGCTATAGGTACCACTCAGTAATGCTGTGGAAAGGGAAGTGTGCACACCAGTTTTTCTGTTTCTTAAATGCACTCCCATTTCAAATTTGGCCCAAAGTTTTTTGAAAGTTTGGGTTCTTTACTTACTTTTAGACCAGAAGAAATGCTTTTCATGAATTTCAAGAGTAGAAGGTAGCCGGTAATAGAAGCAAGGAGACGTGCTTGTCAATACTTATTAATTTGACATTTGTTTAATATGTCACTTATATTTCAACTATTGAATTAAAAAAACAAGTCTCCTGGGATTCTGAATCAAGTTTATTCTCTGGACAAAGAGATGGAGATCATAGCACCTGAAGTTTATTTTAGAATTGGTTATACTATATAATGTACATTCAATCTTTGTTATTTTACAGTGTGAGAGGCCCACTATATATGGTAACATTTTGCAAACTAGCACACATGCAAAAACAAACAAGGCTATTGCATCAAAAATTAATGTGCTAAAATAAAATAGTTTATGGCATACTAGTTAATGTACTGTTCTATTGAAGTGATTATTTTTTGCGTTGCCATCCTATGACTGTGTTCTTAAATTTTTCAGGGGACTGGCTATTTCTTCAAAAAACTTTTTCTGGATTGTCAAAATGAGAATTAGGAAGGGTGAGCTTTACTTTAAAATAGATTTAATTGCATTATTGCAGAAGATATTTGCCCTATATCATAGAAATTCACATCAGCAAAATAACTTGCCCTGCTAATATTGTCTGGTAACAATTTGAAAACTTACAGCAGTCACTCCCCATCCTAAAATACAACTGTACAGTATATTTGAAAAAGCTTCATTCAAAATGAAGTGTATGTTGACTATTTAAGTAATCACTGTAAAAGTAAATGCTGTAGACAGTGAGGCAGTCTTATGTTAATTGTATCTATTTTTATTACTCTTGGCCCACTAGAAGATCAGGAAAATGTTTTGCAGATGTTTAGTAAGTCGTACTAGTTGATTAGTGTGGATTGTTTGATTTTCCTTGTCAACCTGCTGGCCAGGTTTCATTTTAGAACTGCTCAGTCAGTTGTCTAAATTTTTAATATTATGATTTTTTGTAGAATTAAAACATGTCTGTTCTATTTAAAGGTGTATCAAGATTAATTCTGTGAAATAAAGACTGTAGGCAAAAATTGCTATTTAAACCAACTTGTAACTTATCACCAGAACAAATTACTTGGAGGTTGTACTAGAGCTGTGGGCATATTTTTCTGACCTTGTTTTTCTGTTGGAAAGTGCTGTTCTTATTTGAGTGCTTGTTCATGTTAATTCCAGTCAGGTGCGTGTGCGCGCCGCATGCATAGTCGTTGAAAAGTTTTCTCTTAGCAGCTCCCTTCGGGTAGGCTGTGAAGCCCTCTGGAGTGTCGCCTTCATGGCGCTGGATATAGAACCCCACGCCGCCTTGGTTCTTTTTTTGCTGCCAGTGATGGTTGGCGGGACTGTGATCGCTTGTCTAGCAAAAGCAGCAGAGAATCCTGTGGCCCCCTATAGACTGACAGATGTTTTGGAGCATGAGCTTTCGTGGGTGAATACCCACTTCATCAGATGCATGTAATGGAAATTTCCAGGGGCAAGTATATATATGCTTGGAAGCAAGCTAGAGATAACGAGGTTAGTTCAGTCAGGGAGGATAAGGCCCTGTTCTAGCAGCTGAGGTGTGAAAACCAAGAGAGGAGAAACTGGTTCTGTAATTGGCAAGCCATTCACAGTCTTTGTTCAATCCTGAGCTGATAGTGTCAAATTTGCAAGATGAACTGAAGCTCAGCAGTTTCTCTTTGAAGAAGTCTGGTCCTGAAGTTTTTTGGCTGCAGGATGGCTACCTTTAAATCTGCTGTTGTGTGTCCAGGGAGATTGAAGTGGTGTTCTACAGGTTTTTGTATATTGCCATTCCTAATATCTGATTTGAGTCCATTTATCCTTTCACGTAGGGACTGTCCAGTTTGGCCAATGTACATAGCAGAGGGGCATTGCTGGCATATGATGGTGTATATTACATTGGTGGACGTGCAGGTGAATGAACCGGTGATGATGTGGCTGATCTGGTTAGGTCCTGTGATGGTGTCGCTGGTGTAGATATGTGGGCAGAGTTGGCATCGAGGTTTGTTGCATGGATTGGTTCCTGAGCTAGTGTTACTATGGTGCGGCCCCACAATATGCCAATATTTTTATGGCTGACCTGGAACAACGCTTCCTCAGCTCTCCTCCATTCACGCCCCTTCTCAACCTACGCTACATTGATGACATCTTCATCATCTGGCACCGTACGCTGAGGAGACAACCCGGCACCGCTCACGTTCACTGGTCCCATACAAGTGGCATAGAAAAAAGCCAGCCACAGTGCCGAAAGCAGCAAGACCAGCAGGCGCTGCATTTGTGCATCCCTTGAAAGAGTACCCGGCGCCCAAGCAGCAAGAGTTGGCGCTGTTGACATTGGTTCCCCCGAGGGGACCGTTGAGTCCGGTGCCCAGCGACTCCCTGGATGGGCAATGCCAGGTGGAGGAGTTACTCACCCCAGACACTTCTGAAGCCGCCAGAGATTTAATTGCCATGACAGCTCCTCAGCCCCCAGCAGTTAGATAAGCATCCGGTGCCGCAACGACTGGCGCTGTGTAGAGACAAGCCAACCATGATGTGGCAGTCACCCTCCCCTGCCTGGTACCGTTGCCTTGGCACCACTCCAGATCGCTATCATCAAGGTACTGCTCTCCGGATTCTGTATGGGGTTCCCCAACACCAGTGGGACGTCACTCCCTTTCCCTGACATCGAGGATGGAGCGGCACTGATCCTCAGCTCAAAGAGGACCATCACCTATCCCTGACACTGGATTCCCTGCTCAACCCCTTATCAGTACCCTTCAGCTTCACTGTGTCTCATCGGACTCGGACGGTGCTTCCTTCTATTCCCATTGCAGCTGAGACAGATCTGACAGGCGACGGAGGGACATCAACAGCATGGCACCACCAGTGGCAGCCTCTGGCACAATGGCCATTTTGGACCCCCTGGGCCTACCATCAGGCCCAGGGCTCTTTTTCTAGGGGCTCCCGCTTGGTGGCCTCTGAGTACCGACCACTACAGCCAGATAAGGATCAGCCTATGCTCGGGGGATCCAAGGCGACTTTGGCACAAGCCCCACCACCGATCCAGGTCACAGCTGAGGTGACTCCAAGACTCATTGCAAGGCCAGGCTACCAGCACCCTGGCTATGGTCACCATAGAGGCCCCAGACTCTGACCCCGGGGGAGGTCAGGGAGCTGGAGGGCTAGGAGGACCCCATTCCGTCTCTGGCCTCCTCGTCTTTGTCCCTGGAAGAGGCGGTGGCGGGAGCTTCAACCTCAGGCCCTCCTCCAGTTGACCACAGGGCCCACCAGGACCTTCTCTGGAGGATTGTCCTCAGCATGGAGTTACAGGCAGAGGAAGTGGTTGAACCCGAGGACCCCATGGTCAACATCTTTGCACCAAAAGGACCATCCCGTGTAGCTCTGCCACTAATAAAAACAATCCAGAGCAATATTAAGACTATGTAGCAGACTCCTGCTTCAGTCCCACCTACTGCCAGGGGTGCTGAGCGCAAGTACTTCATCCCCTCTAAGGGGTACGAGTATCTGTTCCTCACATGCAGCCATGCTGTCTAGCAGGGTTGGCAGTTAATGAGAGAGAGAGACGGGCAGTAGGGTTGGGCCCCTAAATCAACAGTCTCGAAAAGGATGGACCTTTTCAGCAGGAAGGTTTATACAACTGGTGGCCTGCACCTGAGGATAACTAACCAGCAAACTGTCCTTAGTAGATATAACCTCAACTCATGAGACTCCGTGTTGAAATTTTAAGAAGCTGATTCCACCAGAGTAGAGTTCTCGACCATTATTGATGAAGGGAAGGCTGTGGCTCAGACCTCTTTGACAGTTTTGTTAGACTCAGCTGACTGCCCCAACTGCAGCAGCAGCTCCCATATCCTCCTTGGCTAAAGCAACATTTTTATAGGAACGGCAGGTGTAAAACGCCCAATTCCCGTTCTGGACAGAGCCAAGGCCCAACCAGACGTTCGTCCCTCTTGAGGGACCCTTCTCATGAGGAACTCCTTATCCAGAGGTGTGGGCGCTCCTCACCATAGGAGTTGTGGAGGAGATCCCTCAGGAGCTAAGGGGCAAGGGATTGTATTCCCGCTATTTCCTAATCCCCAAGGCAAAGCTGGGGGCAGGGGGGTTTGACGGTCTCAGACCCCTTCTAGACCTGCAAGGACTCAACGAATTCATGGTGAAGTTTAAGTTTGGTTTCCCTGAGCACAATTATCCCTTCTCTTGATTCTGGGAGACTGGTACGCCACCATCGACATGAAAGACGCATACTTTCACATAGCTATTCAGCCTGAGCACAGACAACTCCTATGGTTTGTGGTCGACCACAAACATTATTAGTTCACGGTCCTCCCATTTAGTCTATTAACAGCTTTCCAAGTGTTCACCAAGTGCATGTCGGTCGTAGTAGCCTTCTTCCGGAGGATGCGGGTGCAGGTGTGTACTCCTACCTAGACAACTGGCTGCTCAGGGGGTGCACCAGGGAGCAGGTGGAATCTCAGGTCTGTTTAGTCAGATTCACTTTCGAAAGACTGGTCCTCCCTTCTCAACGTGAACAAATCAACCTTATCACCGACCCAAAGAATAGAGATCATCGGAGCTGTGCTGGACTTGATACAGGAGTGATGTTTTTACCAGAAACCTGATTCCAAGTCATGTCAAATATTATTCAAGATCTCAGGCGGGAGCCGATCACTACTGCATGGGAATGCCTGTGTCTCCTGGGCCACGTGGCAGCCTGCACTTGTGTGGTCCGGCATGCCAGACTCAGGCTCAGACCCTTGTAAGCTGTGGCTTCCATCTGCCTACTGCCTGGGGCGCAATAGCTTGAAGGTGAAGGTGCCAGAACACCTTCTCAACCCTTGGATGGTGTGCGAAGGGATGTGCTGGCTTGCCACTACCCGCAGCTCCTATTGGCTGGGAATGACAAACCGCAGCCACTGGGAGCTGCAGGTGGCCGGGGCTGCGGACAGTCAACATAAACAAAGTGTCTTGTGGCCCGCCACCAGATTACCGTGATGGGCCATGTGCCAAAGGTTGCTGACCCCTGCTTTAAGACATAGATATTTATGATGCGAAGTAAACAGTGTGTGTTTCATTTAATCAAACCTTTATGATATTTTTCCAGATTGGAGCAGATTTCAACCACTCTGGAAGGAATGAGGGTACAAGATGAGACAACCCTGAAATGGTCTCTAAGAGGGTTTTCTTTTTTTTTTGTTTTTTTAAATAATTCAGAGTATCACTTAACTTTGAAATCTGCACTCAGGACCTCCTTCAGTATCTCAAAGTACAGTCCATCTCTGCAAAGTTATACTGTTTGGATATCATTGTGAGGCTACATATTTGTCTCAGTGACTAAAATGATATGCTGCTTATAAATACTACTTTCAGTGTGCTACAGAAGTAATGAAAACATGCCTGCATTGTGGAAGTTGCTGGGAAAAAGGTGAAGGCTTTGACAAATAAGAGGAGGAATCTGGGACTCTTGGTATGTGAAAATAGTGGTGGATTTGGTCAAATTAATAGCCTCTGAAAATATTAGATATGTTTAGAAGAGATTTACTGGCCAAGCCAAGTGAAGCCTAACATTCAACTCTATGGCATTTCTGTTTTTGTGTAATGTAATAAATTTTGAAGACCCTGGCTGATCAATTGCAAAATTTGAGGGAATGTTCTAGGTATCAATGGAAATAACACTGAGTTTGGTAACAATTAGAAACCGGAACTCTTGAGAAGCCCGATATCCATACATTGCCAATTCGGTGCTTCAGGTAGAGGAGCATTTTGACATTGTAGATAACTCAAGTCAGTCACCACTCACTCTCTCTGCAGTTAATTTGTATACTTCAATTCAGTTGATTGAAATAAGTCAGCAAATGAAACTGCAGTTCAGGACTGAGGTGGTTTGACATAGTGAGAGGTGCTTGATTCAGGCAAGATTTACCTTTGCCGTCAAAACTATTTTTGTTAACCTAAACAGCACTGATATAGTGCTGTAGGCAGTCCTCTGCTTGCAGCTCCAAATGGACGCTGCCCTGAGGAGAGATGAGCAATGTTTAAGGTTTCTTGGAGGATTTGGTTCAATTACCTTTCATGTCACAATGCTACTACTACTCAGGCTCCTCAGCCTGTGGCACACAGTGGGCACTGTCAAGAGGAAGTGGTTATTGATGTGAAACTGCTAAAGCAACAGAGAGGTTGGGGAGCAACTTGGATGACTTAACAATGCCACTAAACCTAAATTGAAATGTCCTATACAATTGCGATAGGTTCAGGAGTAGACTGTGTTCCTGCCCCTCCTACCATATGCTAGCTCAGCTCAGATAAGCAATGGAGTACATAACCCTCTAGTTAGAACTTGACAGCAAGGTGGATTTGATTTAAATCAAATTAATTTTAAATTATCATTTAAATTGATTTAAGTCACTACTCAAGAAGACTCAATTTAACCATGGTTTTCTACATAAAAGTGCATTCTTGTTGGTTGTTATAACCTTAATGCATCTTCTTCATAACTCAGAGAGAGAGAGAGGTTTTGTTTTTAGAAGGTACACACTATACATTTTTAAAGTAATTTATTTTGAAAACTTTTCAGATTAGTTTCACAGCTGTATCAGAGAATGAATGGTTGGTTGGTTATTTCATTTACCAAAGGTAATTTAAACACATTTATGAAGTCATTGGGAGGTGAGCTATCTCCAATTCAACAGGTTAATCATTAATATTTGGCAGATTTTCTTGCCATGCTATATTAGGAGGAGAACATCACCAGACAAGATATTTAAATTGTTTTATTTAACTATAACAGGGGTCGGCAACCTTTCAGAAGTGGTGTGCTGAGTCTTCACTTATTCACTTTATTTTAAGGTTTTGTCTGCCGGCAATACATTTTAACGTTTTTTAGAAGGTCTCGCTCTATGTCTATATTGTATAACTAAACTGTTGTTGTATGTAAAGTAAACAAGGTTTTCAAAATGTTTAAGAAGCTTAGTTTAAAATTTAAATTAAAATGCTGACCTTATGCCGCTGGCCCACTCAGCCTGCTGCCGGCCTGGGGGAAGTTCCGTTCACCTAGTTTGGCAGTGGGCTGAGCGGGGGACTGCGGGATCCCAGCTGGTAAGAGGCCAGCAGTTGGGACCCCACACTGGCAGTGGGCTGAGCGGGGTCGGTGGTTGGGACCCCAGACCGAGGGGTGCAGCTGGGAATGTGGGTTTGTGTGTGCAGAAGCTCCTGTTTAGTGCTCAGGATTGGGGTGGGGATATGAGGGGCTGCAAGAGTCAGGGTGTGGGATGGCTGGGTATGTGTGGGGGTGCAGAAGTCAGGGCTGGGGTTGTGGGGGTGTAGGGGTCAGGGCAGAGGGCTGGGTGTGTGTGGGGGGGAGTGCAGGGGTCGGGGAGAGGGCTGGGCATGGGGTGGGGGTTCAGGGGTCAAAGCAGAGGCCTGGGGTGCTCGGCTCATGGGGGTGCTCCCAGGAGAGGAGAAGGGGCAGGAAAGCACCCTGTTGGGGGAAGAAGCGGCGAAGGTGGGAGCTTGGCTGCTGGCCAGATCAAGCTTCAGCCTCTGCAGGAGAGAGCAGTGGGCAGAGGGGCTGAGGGGGGCAAGGACCCCAGCAGGTAGCAGCATGCCTTTAAAAAATGGCTCGCGTGCCATCTTTATGTATTCTGGATTTTTTTCTTCAATAGCAAACATATAATATCTTAACAAAACAAGTATATGAATTTTTGATTTTAGTTAAACATTCAAGTTCTTTAAAATCAGGTTTGTTTTTGTTAATTGTTTTAACTCAAATAGTTAAATGAAATATTTAAATAAGCTGATGTACCCCCTGGGAAGACCTCTGTGTCCCTTCAGGGGTATGCGTATCTCTGGTTGAGAAATGGCTTAACTGTTTTTTGAGTTTTTTGTATTTTTAGGGTTGCTTATGAACAGAATTCCCCCCAGAGAGCTTAAGTACTTCAGGGATAGTGACCTTTATAAACACCTGAGAGAGAGAACTACTTTACCTAGAAATAGGTTAGTTATTCTTCATCATAGTCTTCAGTCAGTTCTTCCCAAATGCCCTGGTCTCCTTTTACAAGAGGCAATTATCTTACATGTGTCTGTGTTACTGGAGTATGAAGCTGTTTTGAATAACTTAAAGAATCTTGAATCTAACATGAGTAGCAGGACTGTGTGCAGACTGGACCACATTCACTTAAGGATAGTCAGGGTACTGTTTGAAATTTTTTAAACATTTCTTCACACTCTTTTGTGTAGACTGTTATTTTCCAAAACACAGGTCTGTCTTGGAATTTACATGGGAACAGGATTGCTGGTGCTATGTGTTGACCTCATCAATCCTAGAGTTAAGATTAATGGTGGGAGTGGAACACAACTTTTTTTCTGTCTTAAATACATTCCCCTTTATTGCTGTTCAGGATTCTGTCCCTATGTCCATTACCAGAAAATATAACCCGCCATTGTATTACCTGATTTTGCTCTGGTTCGCTTCTGCCTGGCATATTTATTTTGCACTGTAGTAATAGCGCATGGTATTTTCTACTGTGCGTCCTATAATCTTATGTTACGTATGTTTCCTTCCTTTATTAAAGCTTTCAGGCTATTGCATGTTAAGGTTGAGAAGAACAATCTGTTCTGAAGCTGCATCTTTCAGTTCAACTTACAACTATGCAAAACTTTCCTTTTTTGGACTAAAACTTAGGTGGCTAACAGTAGAAGCAATGCTGACATTCAGTGATAACAATCACTTTTAAAAGTGATTAGGATGATAAGAGACCCTACGATAGAGGAAGGAGAAATAAAGAAGAGGAAAAGATAAAAATTAATTTTACTAAATTTGTAAGCCCTTGCTAATAACCAAGTTTTGTTTTCTAGTGAAAGTGGCAGAAACAGTATAGAGAATACTCAGCCAAATCACTTGAGGTGCTGCTGAAATCAATAAATCCATTTTTTTCAAGTTTAGGGAAAAATCTATGCAAACTGTTTCCGGTTTTCTTTGATGAAACTCAGTCTAGCATGTTCAGATTTGATATGAACATGTAAACACATTTACATTTTTATACATGTCCATGTAGATTCTTGTAATATGTGTGCAGTAAGCATTTCTATAAAGCCTTTAAAATTATAAGTTTTTAAAAAAATCTCAAGTTGTCTTGCCTGATCAACTGCCGGTGCTTTTTCTTTTCCTGTAGAGTTACAGTAACTATAGCACACTTCTAATCCTGCTTTAGTATTCATTGTACAAAGGAGCTCCTATAAAGAACACGTCTTGTCTTTGAAAAACCCCCACCCCCACCAAAAAAAAGGCTGAAATCTGTACAGTACTCAAGTGTACAACTATCAGAACTTACAGCCTTCAGTTTCTTGGTCTATTCAGCTTGTTCTTTAAAATAAGTAAGAAAATCAGCACATTTTTGTTTTAACAGTTGTTCAGTTTCTTCAGACTTAACCAGTTGTTTGTGTTTTGAAGAACCAGTTTCTTGAATCAGTTAAGAACCATAATAGGCAGTAAAATCATCTTAAACCCATCTGCACCTGAGAAGTAAATGACAAGTGTCTTCATCCAGTCTTTTATTATAGATAATTATGCTGGTTACACATTCCTGCGAAGCTAAGAAAAATAATCTCTGATAAGACTTTCAAAGTATATTTAAGCTATCCTGATTCTTGCCATATATGGCACAATAAACTGACCAAATTTGGTCAAATATTTTAAGCCAGTTAGTCATATGTCTTTAAAAGTGCTGCATGTGTAAGCTTTTGATTCTCTTAGCAACAATATTTTTATGGGTTATGTGTTGGCAGTTTCCTCTTATGTATACTTTAAAATGTACAAGAGGATTGTTCTGTGGACAACTAGTGCCACAAAAAAAGAGCTGTTTATTTTGCGATGCAGAATGAATACACTTTAAATACCCTCCTTTTTTCTTCTTCTTCCAGATAATGCTTTTGAAAGAGAGGTTGCCACATCTATTAAGTGCAATACTCAATTATTGCAACATTAAAAGCTGCATAGTTAAAACCAGTCAGGAAATGCAAAGATTAAGTTCCAAAACTAACATTAATTTAACCACTTTATTTATCCTGTACACTGTACAGCTGGCGTAGTCAGTTTTTTTTGTCAAGGCCCAAATTTCTTGGGGAAGGTCTAGTCAAGTTCCAGACTCCAGAGAAAATTAAATAAAAAGATTTTGGTGTCAGTTCAAAACCATCTGGTGATCCGGATTTGGCCTCCGGTCCACATGTTGACTACCCCTGCTGTACAGTATATTCCTTGTACTTGGTGATTCGCATTAGTCTATGAATTTTTAACCAGAAAAACAGGAATAGAAAATATCGCATATATGCATTCTAGCCAGGTTAACTTTACTGTTTATACTCAACTTTTGTTTTTCTTCTCCAGTGAAATATTAACATAGTTACATTAACAACTTACTGCATTTAATTTCCTTTTCTTTGAATTATAATATGATCTGCCCTGTACAAAAAAGGTAGAAAGGATTTTTGGAGTAATATTAAATCATTAATTTTCAGTAGTAGTATGACAAATTTGTAGAAAATTATATCAAAGTGAAAGTATATTATAAATGGTCACTTTATTTGTGTTGTATCTGAAGAATAATACTTCTGAGGGGTTTAGGACCTTCTTTATGTGCTTCTTTCAATCTCTTGGCTTGTTGGAGTTGGGGGGAGGCATATTGTGGCATAGTTTAGTAGGTTAAACTCTGAGGAAAGGTCCTGTGCATGTGTCTGCTTGAGTCCTTGCTGTCCTAAATCAAAAAGGGCCTTCTCTCTGCATCTTGCTCTGCCCTTTTAAGGGCAGCAGTATGGAAGTTGGCAGGGAAACCTATTGTATACCCTCTTCTGAGGAAAAATACTCTAAGATGGAGGAGGAAAGCAGAACAGCAGGTGGTCAAGTTGAGGAACTAGAAAACGTCTGTTCTTGTATATTTATGCAGCACCAACAAAGGTGAATATGTGGTAATTCATGCAGCTATATAACAAGCTGAATACTCTAGGGCTGTGTCTCTAGAAAACATGTGGATTATCTCTTGCAATACACTGAAATTGATACTCAGACATGTGTCTTTTAAAGGCACAAATTCATAGACAGCCAAAAGGTATGTAATAGATCAGGGGTGGGCAAACTATGTCCCGCGGGCCATATTCGGTCCAACGGCCGTTTTTAATCCAGCCCTTGAGCTCCCACTGGGAAGCGGGGTCTGGGGCTTGCCCTGTTCTGATGCTCCAGCCAGGGAGCAGGGTCGAGGGCTGCTCTGCGTGGCTCCTGGAAGCAGTAGCATGTTCCCCCTCTGGCTCCTACACGTAGAGGCAGCCAGGGGGCTCCGCTCCGTATGCTACCCCAGCCCCAAGCGCCGCCCCTGCAGCTCCCATTGGCTGGGAACCACGGCCAATGGGAGCTGAAGCAGGTGACTCCTGCGGATGGAGCAGCATGCAGCAGAGCCGCCTGGCTGCACTTCTGTGTAGGAGCCAAAGGGTGGACATGCTGCTGCTTCCACAGCAGCTTGAAGCAAATGCTGCCCGAGCATGCACCCCTGATCCCTCTCCCACCTTCCAAACCCCTCGGTCCCAGCCGAGAGCACCTTCCTACACACCAAAACCCTCATCCCCAACCCCAGCCGGAACCCTCCCCCTGCATCCCACCTCCATCCTGGAGCCCCCTCCAGCACCCTGAATTACTCATTTCTGGCCCTACCCTGAAGTCCACACTCCCAGACAGACCCTTCACCCACCCACCCCCCCGCACCCCAACCCCAATTTCATGAGAATTTATGGCCCGCCATGCAATTTCTATACCCAGATGTGGCCTGTGGGCCAAAAAGTTTGTCCACCCCGTAGTAGTTTAAAGAATAAAAAGGTAGCATGGAATGTCATTTGCAGTGGAAACTTCATGAAGTTGTAGAAATGCAATATTACTTCTCATTCTGTACTTTTATGCCCAATCTGCACTATAGCTAAAAACCAAAACCATAGTGGGACCCCAGTTAAAACTGTCGTCCTCCATCCCAGTTAAAACAATATCATTTTATGATATAGATAGAACCTTAACTGGTTTTCTAAACAGTGCTGAAGTACCAACACGAGTTAACTTACTTGAGCATGTAGCATAGCTTGAGGAACAGATTGGGTCGCATATGCAATATTAAATGGAGCCATGTTATAACTAGGTTCCCCAGCATAGTTATAGTTGTAAAGGAAGCTTTATAGGAAAGACCCTACTTAATTTGCAGTGTTGCAGATCCCTTAATATTAGGTCTCCACCGCAATTTTGATTTTAATTAGCTTACTTGCCACAGTCCAAAATTTTGCATTTGTTTACAGTGCCTGTAAAAATGTAAAAGACAAATGTGACTGGACTTGATTTCTACATTAGTTGGTTAACACTTTTAGTCTTCTGAATTTTATATTGTACTAGTCACTTTTTTTAATGACTATAATATAGCTGTAGCAAAGTATCTGGTTTTTTTTTTTTTTTTTAAATTAAACTGCATAACGTAGAGGGTAGCCTCATAGCAGAGTGTATATATTGTTCCAGCAAATTTTTCTTAAACAAATAGGTCTAGTCTAGCGTTTTCAAATTATTGCTGTTAATAAAGGTCCATTACAATATTGCTTTTCCATGGTTTTCCATGTCTTGTGTGCAACTTTGCTGCAATTATTTGAAGATCATCCTGTGATTCAAGCAGGGACTTAGTTAGAAAAAAAAATTAGGCCTTAGGTAGAACAAATCCATTTGAGGACTTGATAGATATTTGTTTTAGTTTTTTTGTGCAGTTTTTCCTGTTTGTTTTGTTTGGTTATTTGTTTGGGAATTTTCTTTTTGATGATAAAGAACTAAAACTTCAGTGTTCTCTTTTCTGAAAGTTTTTCCCAGGAAAAAAATTAATTTGAAGCAAGACTTTAATGTGAATTTTTTAATGTTTCTTTCCTTCTAGGCTTGCATAGATGATAACGTAGATATGGTGAAATTTCTGGTGGAAAATGGAGCAAACATTAATCAACCAGATAACGAAGGTTGGATACCTCTACATGCGGCTTCATCCTGTGGATATCTTGATATAGCAGAGTAAGGACTCTTTCTCCTATATTAAAAACATTTGTGTATATATATTACTGTTTTGCTGATAGACTGTCAGGAGCAGATGACATTCATAAACAAATGTTTTTAACTTTAAGTTGTGGAGCTATCTTAGACATTTTATATATTATACTTTTTAGCTATCTATTCTTTTATGTACATACCTACTGGACATCTTAAAGTAGCTTATTTTACTTTTTAGGCTCCTTATCCAGTCAGTTTTCTTAGGGCCCATCCACATAAGTCTCAACAGTCAAGTGACAGTTTCAAAGCTCTTTTCCCTGTAGTACAGTTGGGACTTAATATTTTTTTTATTTATATCCTATAAGCAGGTTTAAGCCATGTCCAAGGTTAATACCAGTTCATAACAGGACCCATTCTTGGTTGTATTTGCAGTTTTGATGCTTTAATTTTTCAGTCATGTGATTGTGTAACTTCCTCTCCTGGTTCTTCTGATGGTGTAAATTAGAACAGACTGTTAGGATCAGCGTTAAGGGTCAGTTATCGACATAATTAGTCAGACACCCACAGAGTCCAGGAAGAGGCTTCTTTTTCTTCAAAAAGGCTGCTGAGTGCTTCTGAAGATGACGTGATAGCAACTGGAGAAGTTTGGTTATCTGTGAAATCGTTGTCTCCACTGGAAGGAACGGTCTGTTTGTAATAGACTTACTTTGATGGGTCAGAATAATATATACCTCTCTTCATGTAGATTTCCAAGTGTTGGCCACCATGCTGTTCTTGCCATAAAAAGGCCTTGTGTCTGTCGCTTGTCTCTTTGGGTTAAGATAAATTCCATTAGTTTATTGTATTGAGGGTACTATCTGATCTAGCATTAGACCTGGAGGAAAGTAGGCTGTTTTTTTTTTTTTTTTTTTGAATATGTAGCTACCCTAGTAATAATTCCTATGACAAAGGACTGAAATTGTAAGTTCAGGGGGTAAGGTAATTGCCACCCTGGCCCATGAAAGATTGGGAAGTATTTATAATGAACCTAGTGGCTACATGGATAAAAGATAAGTGAAAAAATCTGAAGCCTGTCTTGTGTACCAGTTTTACAGCCAAGAATTTAAAGATTTTTTTAGAGAGAGAAGAGACTGTTTTCATCCTTTTGAAAAAGATGGGACATATTATGGCTGATGGCTGCACATTCTTTATAATTTGTGTTCTGCCTTTAGATATTGTGAAAGTATTTGTAATAGTTTCACGTATTTTGAGTATGTATTGAAAATATATACCTTCTCACAATATGATAGTTATTTAAGTCAATAGGGAAGTTCTTTCTGGAGTCATACCATTTCTAGAGCATTGAAAGCGGTAAAGCCCCCTGCTTTCTTCCCAAAAAAGGGTGCTAAAATAAAAATTTTGATTGAGCATTACAATTTGCTGTGGGCAAGCAGACTCCAGGCTCAAAGAAAAGAGTGTTGTTTCCCATACCAATGAAGAAACATGCTCCTTCAACTCTTGAGTAGTTCTCTGTGAAATGTACCATTTGGCAGAAGCCAAGCACCAGACATTTTATCTTCTCTTCCTGCCTTGCTAGGACGTGTCTTCAGTGGTCTCTAGCTCTCCCCACAAAGAGGAGGTTATTGGATTATGGTACATTCTCCCTGCATTTTTTCCATAGGACCAGTGAGTAGGAGTTTGGGAATCCAACTTGCAGACAGGGAGCAGAGGATACAGCAGGCGGTGCAGCAGGATTGCCAGGTGGGCTGCTTGGATAACTGCACAGCTAAGGCCCAAAGACCTGTGAAGATGAGCTGCTGAAGCTGATTACAAGCATTTCCACATATAGTGGAAGGGAAAAAGATCCTGAGCAGGACTCAGTGGGCCATATCACAACTAAAGAGAGTAGTGGAGCTGAGCTATGGACAACAGGAGAGGGAGGGAGTGCATTCTCAAAAATAGACACAATTTACATTAACAAATGTTTTCAGCCGTGGACTAAAATTGTGTGGTTTGAAGGGAAAAAGAGAATTGCTGCAGAATTTGGAGTTTTGTCCTGTTTCCCACTATATGTATATATGGGGCACTGGATATAGACTTCACATCTACTCCTGTGACAGAATGCAAACTTTCTTGCAGAATCTCAGGTTGGATGCAGTTTCCTCTTCATGACTGGATCCAGAAAGTTTGTTCTTCTTTGATTGATGGTCCTTACATGTATTCCACTTGAGATGTGCATGGTTTCATTATGCCTCAGGCAGGAAGATTTCCCTGGCAATGTCTGTTGGTTTGCACCTAAATTATTTTCCACGTGCTCCAAATTGAGTGGGGGAAGGGTTAGTCAGCGATGACCACTGCATGGTCCTCTGTTGCCTAGGAAAAACTCGTACTCCCTGCAAGTGCAATATCTATCAGTTCTTCCCTCACCAAACCTGTTGCACTTGTCAGTTCAGCCTTAGAAGATTCCTAATGGACCATGCAATGAAGCCTGAGTCTAATCCTGGCACATCAGACCTCTTGTACTCAGGTAGAGGTACTAAGAAGTGCCTCTCCAAGCATGGTAGTATCTGAGGATAACCAGAACAGGGCTAAAGACTCCGCTAATGACTCTTTGAAACAGACATGAGGAGGGTAAGAGCAACCGCTCTCACAAAAAATGTGAGAAATTCCCCTCCAGGCCCTCTAAGTCAGGCAAGATTCTGTGCCCTAGTACAGGAGCATCATGAGCTGCCAAGGAATATGATACTGGCGAGGGAAAGAAGCCAGAAGATGTCTCCTACTCAGACTATACCAATACTGAGAGAGGAATTGTTGGTACCAAAGAATGTGGCCTGTCTGAAGCCAGCACTACTAGTGCCACCAAAGGACAGAGGGCCTGTCCATTCTCCAGCATGAAGGGCTGGATATCCTGCCAATTAATGAGGCCATCTTAGAACTGGCCTGTCCAGTCAGTTGTGCTCCCACTCTAAAGAGGAGGAGAAGAAATATTTTGTGCCATCTAAGGGGACAGCATACTTATTCTTGCACCCTATTCTGAGGCAAGCTGTAACCAAAAGGAAGAAGCAACACCATCCGAGATCTGCACCCACTGATAAGAGGCCACAAATTTAGACCTCTTTGTAAGGAAGAACTTCACTTCAGTGAGCTAGCAGTTCCGTATAGTAAATTACCGAGCATTGATGTTGAACGATGATTTTATTAATTGCACTGAGTTATCTGAGTTCACCAGCAACACTCGTTCAAGAAGATAGATTTCATTTCCAATCAATTATCAATGAAGATAAATTGCTAGCTATCTTGGCCCTCCAGGCCTTAGTGGATACAGTCTCCCACTTCAGGGGAACTTCATGATTCTGGCTGTGTGGCTCCAGATTTTCCAGAGAAATTCAATCTATCATGATCTGGCTTTTGAGGGCAAAAAAAGGAATCATTACATTCCCTCAAAAAGTCGAGCAATCTTTCACTCGCAGAGTATCAACCGTACAGCAAATACCCAGAGTCTAAACCCTACAAGTGACAGCCAGCTCCCAACCATTCTACAATCAGAGGGTGGGCATATGAACTGCCTAAGAAATGCTAGAGAATGAAGTAAAATGTAAACAACATCATCCCTTCATCCTACTTCCTACCTCAGCGTCCCACCAAGAAAACCTTTTGACAGGACTTTTGAGAGCTTTAACTTAGTCTACCTGCCACAGTTATATGTTCAGGATTCTTATACTCCATTTGCTGGCTGCTAATTTTTCCTAGGCTTAGTACCATATAACATCAGATAGATGGGTTCTGGAAACAATCACCACTGGTTATATCAGTGGTGGGCAGCCTGTGGCCCTCAGCTGCCTGCGGTCCATCAGAGTAAACTGATTGCAGGACACGAGACACTTTGCGGACATTGACTGTCACCAGTTATGGCCCCCCGCAGCTCCCAGTGGCCACGATTTGCTGTTTCCCGCCAATGGGAGCTGCGGGAGGTGGCAGGCCACAGGGACGTCTGCAAAAGGTCTTGCAGCCCCCAATCAGCTTATCCTGATGGACCATATGCTGCCCACCACTGGGTTATCTGACAGAGTTGCCCTCTCTTCCTCTTCGCTTTCCTCTTCAGGGACCCCTCTCATTAATGAATGCTCAGACAAGAAGTAGACTTCCTATTCTGTGTGGGAGCCATAGAACTGGTACCTATTCAGCATAGGAGAAGAGTAGTTTACCCAAGATATTTCCTCAGCCCCTAAAGGGAAGGAGGCCAAAGGCCCATACTAGATCTCAACTGAACATCTTTGTTTGTGGTTCAGATGGTAGATGTTTAGTGAGGGCTTCAGTAATGTCCTCACTAAACAAGGGCATCTGGTTCATAGCTCTCAATTTGAGACTTGTTTTCAAATAGACATCCCCCCCGCACATAGGATATTCCAGAGATTTACCGTGGACCCAGGTCATTACCAATACAGAGTGCTCCCCTTCATTTCTCAACAGCACCAAGAGTATGTATAAAGGTATTACTTGTAGTGGCAGCTCATCTATGTTCTCAGGGTTCTCCTACTTAAATGACTGCTCACAGTGAAAGCCTATTAGGAAGTACAGAGCTTTATCATAGGGTTATTAGCCCACCTCCATGAACATATGGGACAGGGTACTTGGACACCCGCCCCCCAAGAATCTTGCACATAACCTTCTGAAGTTGTGTGCAGTGCTCAAATCCTGCAAACAATTCCTCTTCTTTAGTTGGGCCCCTCAGATCTGGGTCATGTCAGACAATGTGACAGGCATACTATATCAACAAACAAAGTGGAGGGAGCAAAGTCCACCCTTCTTTTCATAGAAGTAGTCAATCTACAGAAGTGTTGCATTCACCGCCATGTTGCCCCCTTCCACTGTAGACTTTCTAGGAATGCTTAACACATTGGCAGACAGCCTTAGCAGAAAGTTCTCCAAAGACTGCGAATGGGAGTTACGCAACTTGGTGCCACAGACAGCTGTTGGAAGTGGAGATTTCTATTGTGGGATCTCTTTGCATCTCAGGAGAACAAGAAGTAGCTGACCACCTGCTCCAGAGCGGTTTAGGGCCACAACTCCAGAGCTGATGTGCAGTTTACCACCCATCTTTATCTTATCTTGATTCCTGAGGAACATTAAACAAGCTGGAGCATTGGTTATCTTCATTGCTCCCCAGTAGCCCAAGCACTTCTGATTCCCGAGTATTTTTCAGAACTCCTCACATCCATGTATCCATATTCCCCTTTTCCCAGACCTGCTAACTTAGGACAAAGGCAAGATCAGACACTCCAGCCCAGCATCCCTCTATCAAAAAGTGTGGTGTTGGATGGCTGACAGACCTAGAAAAGTCATGTTCAGAGGTGATACAATCCATTCTTAGCAAGAGTAGGAAAGATTCCATGAGAAAATGCTACAGAGCAAAATGGAAAAGATTTCCATACCTGATGGCAGCATCATTAGATTCCCCTGAAAATGTCTGACATCCCTACTATTATGTGTTATCTCTAAAAATGACAGGGCTATCCATCAGTTCCTGGTGAGCCCACTTGGCAGCTGTTAGCAGTTTTCATCCTCCAGGGAACTGTCTTTGCTCATATTATAGTGAGGTTTCTGAAAGGACTGATCCAGACCTTTCCTTCAGTGCTGAATCTGCTCGTTTATAGGACCTCAGTCTTATCCTGTCAACACAGATGAATACCCCATTCTAACCTATAGTCTCCTGTTGATTAATACATTTCTTTATGAAGGTTGCATTTCTGATTGCAGTCACCTATGCTAGAAGAGTGCTTTGGGTGTCCTTATGACTGACCCTCTCTCTATAGTCTTTCATAAGGATAAACTTTCCTGGAGATTATACCCTAAACTGACTTCTAAAGTCATCTCCAGGACCCTAGTGCCCTTTACCTCGGGGTTCTCCCTCAGCAGTACTCCACCATGCTCTGGGTCTCCCCTCCCAGGGGAACCCCCAACCCTCTCAACCCACCTTGCCTCAGTGGCTACTGCCAGTCATATAGGCCCCGCTCACTGGGGAAGACTGCAGTCTATAAAGACCATTCGTCATTGGCAAGGGGTTTGGACCAGCTGCCTCTCCCTAAACCCTCTGCAACTCCAGTACCTGTTTTGGCCTTTTCCCAAGGCCTGCAGCCTGAGGAGTTGCCAGGCCAGAGCTCTTTGGGCAGCCAGATCCTTCTCCCGCCAAGGCTTCTCCCTCTTCCAGCTCCTGGCTCACAGCCCTTTTATAGGGCCAGCTATGGCTGCTTCCCCAATCAGCCTAGCTTTTCCCAGCTGCAGCCCTCTCCAGGGCTGCTTTTAACCCCTGTTCTTCAGGCGTAGGGCAGCTGCCCCACTACACGGATCATCCAATTACTGTCTTTTGAGTGAAGTTCCAGTAATCCGAGAGGATAAGACGCTTTACTGTTTTCTATCTACAAAGGATGAAATTCTTCAGAAACTCCCCCAGGCGCTTGTTTCCTTTGCTGAATGCATGGGAGATAACTTCATCTCCTTACAGAGTCTGTCCAAATGGATTTCATGCTGCATCCTGCTTTGTTGTGAACTCCTCAGGATGTGAGGGCCCACTCAACTAGAGCCCGGGCTACATTAGTAGCCTTGCTTCAAGACCTCCCTTTCTCAGAGGTGTGCAGTGCAGCTCTGTCCATACCTTTGTGAGACATTATGCTCCCAGTACAAGTGTCTACAGCAGAAGCATCTCTCAGAAGAGTAGTCTTCCAATCTGTGATACAGTAAAGTTTCTTCCATTCTCCTTCTCAATAAATACTGTTGATAAGTCACCTCAAGTAGAATACACATAAGTACTATGCCTTGAAAAAGAGAGGATGGTTACTTTCCTTGTACAGTAACTGGAGTTCTTAGAGATGTGTGGTCTCTATCTATATTCCACTACCCATCATCCTTCCTCTCTTCTGCAGAGCCTTACCGTAGGGTTATTTGCAGTGAAAGGTGACTGGAGAGACTATGTTATACCCTTGGTTCAAAGCATGAGGAGGAGAAGAGTGCAGGGACAAACCAATGGATGCTGCTGGCAAAAATCTTCCAGGCTCAGGCACATGCAGTGCATGCACATCTCCAGTGGAATACAGATAGGGACCACACCTGAAGAACTCCAGTTACTATACAAGGTGGTAAGTAACCATTCTTTTGTATTGCTAAAGTTTTTTTTTGTTTTCCTGACACTTGAGGCTTCTTTTCAGCAAAGTTCATATAGTAGTATAGATTGTCACGGATTTACAAGATTATAAAGAAAAGCCACTATATTTTTCTAAAGGTCGTGAAGACTTTTCCAAACATACATCAAGAGAAGTGTATGAATTCAAGCATTCATCTTCTTTCTAGCATTTCCTTTATGATGTGAAGATTGTGGTTTTGGTGTGGAGTGACTCCTGCTCCTTCCTTGCTTGCTTTTTGCATCGAAGGGCTGGTGGGAGTGTATTCTGGTGATTTGATCTGCTCTCATTGAAAAAAGACTGTGAGAAAGTGGAGTGCTGGATTTTTGTGCTGCCCACCCTGCGGCTGCTGAAACACTTCTGCAGCCAAGTAATCTGCTATTGCATCCCCCTGCTACTGTTGTAAGGGATCCCTAGAGGCTTCCTTTCAGACTTAGAAGGGGTTACAGTTTCTTTTTTTTTAATGGTGTACTTTGTTTATAAATCTTAACTTATTGCAAAGTCAGGGTCATTGAGGCGAAAAAATGTTGTACTAAATTTTACTTTTAATTTTCTCAAGTTTCTTACCTTGATAATCCAGAGCTTGAAGCAAGATAAAAAAGGGAACTTTCCCTCCAAGTATTGCTGCTCTGAGTTGTAGGAGGCATCTAATGCCAAATACATAATATATAAATTACACACACAAAAGTACATTCAACATTAAGGTTGCCTACTTGATTTTTGCAGTCTTTTAACACATGGTTGTATATGTATTTATTTTCTAAGTTTAAAAAAAAATAATTAAACAGATTCCATCATATTGCATCATAGTTGCATCCATATGGTCATCCAGGAGGGTTGGAACCTTCAGGCCTACTGCACAGACCACTGCCATTTGAGCTCAGGGAAATAACTGATAGAGGATGACAACCTCTGTCAGTTGCTATGTGGAGCAGCATTAGAGGGGGATTAGGCATGTTGCCAATGGACTTCACATATATTTACTCACGGTAGAGGGATGGTGAGAGTCGTGAATCTTGGATTCCAATTCAGGGTCTGGCAGAGGGTGTGTTCTTGTGGTCAGAGACCCTTCTGTCCCTTCTCCTCCAATCTTTCTCTGTCCCAGTCCTGTCTCTTTGCTACCTCAGCTCCTCTCTCCAGTCCCATTCTTCTTGCCTAACTACTGTTTCCCAGTCTGAGTTTCTCTGTGTTTGTACGGGTAATTTAGTTAAGTGGGATGCTGGAAAGCTGACATTATCGCTATAGGACCGAGTTAAAGCTTGCAATGTATAATAGTGCTTGTGGTAAGTTGAGAGTCTGTGGCTG
Organism: Chelonoidis abingdonii; assembly: GCF_003597395.2. Taxonomy (NCBI): domain Eukaryota; kingdom Metazoa; phylum Chordata; order Testudines; family Testudinidae; genus Chelonoidis; species Chelonoidis abingdonii. The sequence goes on along the minus strand of NC_133769.1, from coordinate 77,126,863 downwards.
GAGGTACAGATATTTTTTGCCACCTCACAGTACATAACTCTTCATTTCCATGCTTTTTGTACTCTGTGTGTGTGTGTGAGCTCCCTTACTGAGTCTCCATAATACAGTACATTTTCAAACGATTGTTCAAACATTCACCAGTCCTTGCAGTCTTGTGTTGTAGGAAAATCTGTCCTGTTTAGACGTCTGGAATGAAGTGGGAATAGTGCATGCTTCTCAAAGGTTAAACCTGCCCGTGTGTGGCACAGGAAATGTCCAAAATGAGGAACATGTGACTGTTTTATAATGGTCTTAAGTATAAAATCTGCTTTTTAAGGGCGTCTTCTCATTTTGTGAATCTAAATTTTGGAACCTTGTCGCCCTTCTCTTCCGCAAAATAATCTGTAACAGATTAAAAACAGATTTTATACATTAACCTGTTATCTGTTGCTTAGGCTGTGATGGTCAGTAGAGCATGTGTATTCTACCTTTTGCTTATTTGGAGCCCAAGGGGATGGGGATTGTTGTGTGGGGACAGTGTCTCAAGAAAAGTCCTTGCTCAGCCTTCTGGTGTGGACTCAAGGAGGGAAGGTGGTTTATGGTTTTATGCCACAAAGTTCAGTTAATGCAGTCCCCTCATAGTTTATCTGATCCACTTCCAAAAAAAACAGTTCTTATGTTCATGATGCATACACAGAAGTTAGATAAAAAGATATTCTTGCTGGAAAATTAAACATAATTCTACTTTTGTTCTTAGAATTCAGAAAGATTACATCAAAGAACCCCAAAACAGAGACACAAAGCAGGCTTCTCCTTAAAACCAAGAGGTACACCTCTCCCCACCTTACTCTAAGCTGGCTTTCTACACACTACACCTCTACTCCGACATAACACGAATTTGGATATATTGCAGTAAAGCAGTGCTGCGGGGGGGAGGCGGGGGATTGCGCACTCTGGCGGATCAAAGCAAGTTCAGTACAATGCGGTTTTACCTATAACACGGTAAGATTTTTTTGGCTCCTGAGGACAGTATTATATTGAGGTAGAGGTGTAACTGTTGCTCCCAGATCGCATGTCTCACTACAGAGCATCCTGCCCTGCAAGCAGGACCAAAACCCTTGCTGCTACCCCCCCACCCCGCACAGCATTAAAGAAATAGCTTGCCATTCCAACAGAGTCTTCAGGACACCACACCTTCAATGAATGCAGTGCATCCTGTCAAAGTTAATGCCAGCCTCCCACCCCATGCAATGATTCAGGAAAATCTCACTCCCTTACACACACAAAATTAATGCAGGAACTCTCTATTCTAAACCCTCATTGGACTGACTACCTCCCTCCTAATAGCCCAGTTAATGTCTGCCTTCCCTTTTAGAGGATGGCAGTGGTGGCTACTGCTGCTCAGTGACTCTGAGATGTTGCAGTTGAGAGACCAGGGAGGGAAAGAGAGAAGCTGCTCAGGAGCTGTTTTTGAACAGGGGGAGGGAGTGGGAGAAAGAGAGAAACTGTTGGGCAACATGTTTTTAACAAGAGGGAAGGAGAGAACAAAAATAATTCAGCCACTCCCTTCTTCTCCCCACCTGTGACTGGGCCAGCAACTTCCTACCTGAAAACTATTGTTGGTTCCTTCTGGTTTATTTCCTTCTGTCACTTACATCTCTTTTGGGCTTTGGAGTGACAGAGAGGGGCGTAAGGCCCCAGAGCTGCAGGAGGAGCATCTTCTCTTGCCTGCTTGCAATCCCCTGTTACAGAAAACACCATATGAGAATGCACTGAAGTATAAATAAGGTATTCATAGATTCCAAGGCCAGAAGAGACTATTGTGATAATCTAGTCTGACCTCCTGTATTACACAGGCCACTGAAATCCCTCAAAATAATTCATAGCTCATATATTTTAGAAAAACATCCAATCTTAATTTAAAAATTCAGTGATGGAAACTCCACCATGATCCTTTGGAACATGTCACCCCATAACCTTCTCTTTATTAAGCTAAATAGATTGAGCTTCTTAAGTCTGTTACTCTAAGACAGGTTTTCTAATCCTTTCATAATTTATGTGGCTCTTCTCTGAATCCTCTCGAGTTTATCAATATCCTTCTTGAATTTTAGGCACCAGAACTAGGCACAGTATTCTAACTGCGTTTTCAGATAGGGTAAATACAGGGATAAAATAACTTTTCCACTCCTACTTGAGATTCCTCTGTAGTATGCATCCCAGGATCACATTAGAACTTTGGCCACAGCGTCACACTAGAGCTTACGTTTGACTGATTATCTGTTATGACCCCCAAACCTTTTTTCAGAATAACTGCTTCCCAGGTTAGCGTCCCCCATTCTATAAATATGGGCTACACTCTTCCTCAATGATATATACATTTACGTTTAGCCATATTAAAACACACATTGATTTGCACCCAGTTTACCAAATGATCCAGATTGCTCTGTATCAATGACTTGTCGTCCTCATTATTTAACACTCCCCCAGTTTTTGTCTCATTTGCAAACTTTATCAGTTTTCTTCCAGGTCATTGAAAAAATGTTAGTGTAGGGCCAAGAATTGATACCTGCGGGACCCAACTGGAAACACACCTGCTCAGTGATAATACCCCATTTACAGTTACATTTTGAGACTTATCAGTTAGCCAGTTTTAATCCATATAATGATTGCCGGGTTAATGCCAGGTTAAATTCTAATGAGGAAGATAGAAAGGAGCATAAACAATGGCAAATGCAGTGTAAAAATATAATTAGGAAGGCCAAAAAAGAATTTGAAGAACAGCTAGCCAAAGACTCAAAAAGTAATAGCAAAATATTTTTGAGTACATCAGAAGCAAGAAGCCCGCTAAACAACCACTGGGCAATCGAGATGCTAATAGAGAAGTCAAGGATGATAGGGCCATTGCAGAGAAACTAAATGAATTCTTTGCATCATCTTCACGGCTGAGGATTTGGCCTGAGCCATTCTTCTTAGGTGACAAATCTGAGGAATTGTCCCAAATTGAGGTGTCATTAGAGGAGGTTTTGGAACAAATTGATAAACTAAACAGTAATAAGTCACCAGCACCAGACAGTATTCACCCAAGAGTTCTGAAGGAACTCAAATGTGAAATTTCAGAACTACTAACTGTAGTCTGTAACCTATCATTTAAATTAGCTTCTGTACCAAATAACTGGAGGATAGCTAATGTGATGCCAATTTTTAAAAAGGGTTCCAGAGTTGATCCAGGCAACTACAGACTGGTAAGCCTGACTTCAGTACCGAGCAAACTGGTTGAAACTGTAGTAAAGAACAAAATGCTCAGATACATAGATTGACATAATTTGGTGGGGAAAAGTCAACATGGTTTTTGTAAAGAGAAATCATTACTCACCAATCTACTAGAATTCTTTCAAGGGGTCAACAAGCACGTGCTAATGGGGAATCCAATGGATATAATGTGCTTAGATTTTCAGAAAGCCTTTGACAAGATCCCTCACCAAAGGCTCTTACGCAAAGTTAGCTGTCGTGGGATAAGAGGGAAGGAGAGAAGTAAATAGTGGTGTCTCCCAGGGGTCTGTACTGAGACTAGTCCTATTCAACATATTCATAAATGATCTAGAAAAAGGGGTAAACAGGTGGTAAAATTTGCAGATGATACAAAACTAAAAAAATGGTTAAGTCCCAGGCAGACTGCGAAGAGCTACAAAAGGATCTCTCAAAACTGGGTGACTAGGCAACAAAATGGCAGATGAAATTCAGTGTTGATAAATGCAAAGTAACGCAAATTGGAAAGCATAATCATTTTAAACATAAAATGATGGGGTCTAAATTAGCTGTTACCACTCAAGAAAGAGTTCTTTGAGTCATTGTGGATAGTTTTCTGAAAACATCCACGTACTGTGCAGCAAACAGAATTTTGGGAATCCTTAAGAATGGGATAGATAATAAGGCAGAAAATATCATATTTCCTCTATATAAATCCATGGTACTCCTACATCTTGAATACTGTGTGCAGATTTGGTCACCCCATCTCCAAAAAGATATATTGGAATTGGAAAAGGTTCAGAAAAGGGCAACAAAAATGGATTTAGGGGTATGGATTGGCTTCCGTATGAGAAGAGATTAATAAGACTGGGACTTTTCAGCTTGGAAAAGAGTCGATTAAGGGGCGGATATGATTGAGGTCTATAAAATCATGAGTGGTGTGGAGAAAGTGTAAATAAGGAAGTGTTATTTACTCCTCATAACACAAGAACTACGGGCCACCAAATGAAATTAATAGGCAGCAGATTTAAAACAAAAGGAAGCATTTCTCCATACAGCACACAGTCAACCTGTGGAGAGCTCTTTGTCAGAGTCTGTTGTGAAGGCCAAGACTGTAACAAGGTTAAAAAAAGAATTAGATAAATCCATGGTAGATAGGCCCATCATTGGCTTTTAGCCAGGATGGGCAGGGCTGGTGTCCCTAGCCTCTGTTTGCTAGAAGGCAGGAATGAGCAATGGGATGGATCACTTGATTACCTGTTAAGTATCAGAGGGGTAGCCTTGTTAGTCTGGATCTGTAAAAGCAGCAGAGAATCCTGTGGCAGATTCTCTGCTGCTTTTTTTGATTACCTGTTTTGTTCATTCCCGCTGGGGACCTGGCATTGGCCACTGTTGGAAGACAGGATACTGGGCTAGATGGACCTTTGGTGTCACCCAGTATGGCTGTTCTTATTACTTGCAGCTTTTGAAGACTTAATATGTTTAGATTGGCTCAGATGACAGGGCATTTCATTACATAGCTGTATGTTTTAAGATTGCTGCTTGCAAGTGGCTGTATGGCTGCATCATGAATTAAGCTGAAATGTTCATAGTATTTGTGGGGAGTTTTGAAACGAAAATTCTTCAGATTTGCCAGTAAATGCTACTCATTATGGCTAATGTGCACATACATCTTTGTTCAGATGTTTAGCTGCTTGAGTGCTGGTAGGTATTTCTGATATTTAATTACTAGTAAGTACTATACAGCTTTAATTAGGTCTTCAAACAAGCATCTGTCACTCTCTAAGACCATGTCTTCACTACAGACTTCAATGCAAGTTACATCAGCATAAAGCCACTGTAACTACTAAATCTGTTGTGCGCTTTGCGTACTTGGCACCTTGTACTGGCACTTTGCATACTCACCAGGAGTGCTTGTGTTGTTGCACAGCGTGGTGTGCTGTGGGTAGATATCCTAGTATGCAATCTGCCACCATCCACTGCACCATCTTTTGGGAAGTTTTGGCAATGCATAGTGGGGCAGAAACTAGTTACTCAGGGTGACTGGGAGCAATAGGTCAACTTCCCAGCATGCAGCTGTCTCCATCTCATAATGTCATCTATATACTATAATTTTCACACCATTTAAAAAAAAAAAATCCCATGAACCTATGTGGCCCTTCTCCCTATCAGTCATCTCTGACAGAAGCCTGGAGCTGCATAACCCTCCACTGTTCTCATAAGTATTGCAAGCACAGGATGTACAATCCTCCAGTATTTGCAGAGCGATAAGAAGAATGGAATCAGCAGGAACGTGATTTCTTGGAGGACAGATTTGTTGTGGGGCATAGTGAGAACCAGTTCAAGGTTGTTGGTGGCATTCATGGAGCAGCTGCAGATGCAGCACTGCTTCTGGGTCCAAGAAATGTGCACTGACTGGTGGAATTCCATGATAATGCAGGCTTGGGATGATGAGTAGTTGCTGCAGAAATGTCAGATGCATAAAAGCACATTCCTAGGTCTGTGTACTGAGCTCATTCCAGTGCAGGCGCAACAAAATAAGAGCTGCATCGACAGTGGAGAAGTGAGTGGCATTCACACTGTTGAAACTTGTGATGTCAGATTGCTGCTGGTTAGTGGAAAACCCACTTGGGGGGGAGGGGTGTTGTCATGCAGATATGCAGGGCCGTTAATCATTTTCTGCTATGGAGGACTGTGACTGTTGGCAATGTGCCGGATGAATTTGCAGCAGTGCAGTTCCCAAGCTACACTGGAGAGAGATGGCACGCAAATCCCATTTTGGCACCAGACCACTTTACCACAGAGTACGTCAACAGAAAAGGCTGCTTTTCTATGGTTATGCAAGCATTGATGGATCACCAGAGATGCTTTACCAATATCAGTGTTGGCTGGTCAGGGGAGGTGCATGACACTCACATCTTTAAGAACACCAAACTTTTCAGAAAGGTACTGGCAGATTACCACTGGTGATGTTGCAATCCCAATAATGATCCCTGGGAACCTAGCCTAATCCTTTCTCCCTTGGCTCATGAAGCCACAGATTAGCCACCGCAATAGCACCAAGAAAACATTAACTAATGGTTCAGCAGATGCAGAATGATGATTGAACATGCTTTTGGTAGATTGAAGGGACATAGCTTGTGTTTACTCACAAGACTGGATCTCAAAGAAAAAAAAAATTGCAATAGTTATAGCTGCCTGTCGTGTCCTGCATAATATCTGTAAAGCAAAGGCGGAGAAGTTGCCATCAAGTCAGAGGTGGAGTGTCTGTCGTCTTGCTGAGTTTGAACAGCCAGATACAAGGGCTATTGGAAGAGTTCAGCAGGGCTTTGAAAGAACATTTTAACAGTGAACCACAGTCAACTGTGCTGTAACTGGCCGTGCTGTTTTGGGGCCTATTAGGAATTGTGTGGTGTTTTGGTATGTATTTATTAATATAATGCTGTCAGTGCACTTGCTAATTTTGCGATGCTTGCTGTACATTTATGAATAATGTTTGTCACTGATCCTGAGTTGTCACACTGTACAGTGACAAGTAAGTAGATGCTTTCAGAATTATTAGACGTTCTGCTGCATATGTTGTAAAAGATGAATTATTTTCCAAATAGAATTTTATTCAGTAACAAAACCAGTGCACTGAAAAATCTGTGCAGTTTAAAAGCAAATACATAAAAACTTAATGGAACAGAACTTAAGGGGAAAGAACATCCACGAGTATTTTATCTGCATATACACTGCTGTGAAAACCACAGTTGCTATATGAGAAGATGTGGTTGTCCTGAATATCACACAGAGTAGAATGGTAGGAGTAGGAATGTAGCCCCTGCTAACACGTGGAATGTTGAGGGGTTTGGGAGGTGCTCTAATGAAGTTCCCCATGCCACTTTAAAATGAGGTAGGTCCATGATTGTTCAACTTTTAGGTCCACAGGAGTGTGCAGAATCTGTGTTTGCTCCTAGAGAAGCCCCATTATGTCCTGGTGTGTTTCCCTCTTCTTTTCCTGCTGGGACTTGTGGGCTTCTCTTCAGTGTTCACCCTCCAATTCCTGTGCTCACAGTCTAATGAAGAACTGGCTTTTAAGATCTAACTGAACGTGTTATCCCAGGTCCTTTCTCCTCACTTTCTGATCTGGAGATATGTGGGTTGGGATGGGGAATCCCTCAAGGCTGCAATAGCTGGAGATAAAATGCAGAAGTACCATTATCAATATAGTCACAGTGGAAAAAGTGAAAGCTAAGATTCAGAAGTCCCTTCCCTTGCTTTCCTAAAGTTTTAAACAAGTCATCCTTATTGACATTTCTGCTTCGGCATGCATGTACTTGGTGACACTCAAAGCACTAGTCATGGTGTGTATGGCCTGCCAGGGGTGAGGGAAATGAGGAGGGAATTGCTTGGTGACAGGAAAGTATGAGTTTGGGTTAATGGCACTGGCACCATTTTGCACAGGTGGTGGTGATTTTAGCTGATATCTCACTCCTGAGAGTAACAAAGGCACAGAAATCAGAGCTGCTTCTGATGTCCCGAAGCTGCCTAGGCCTGTATGCTGCTAGCCTGTGTACTACAATGTTGTCTGCTGAAGTTTTTGCTGACTGTTGTAGAAAAGTATCCTACTGCAGAGGAAGAAGTAAGGCTGCCATCTCTAGAAGGCTTTGGGAGACAATTGCAGAGTATTTCGGTGAAAGTTTCATAGAGATCTCTCAGGAGGTGTCAAGGGACATCCCTGTGTATGTAGACAGCTCTTCATTGCCCCCTTGCCTAACTGTACCGGGGAGAAATTAAAGTGTAGACACATGCACAATGAGGGTGGCACAAGGTGGCTTATGTAAACGTAACTTTGTAGCATAGACCAGGTCTAAATCAAAATTGGCTGTCCTTAGATTATTTTAGAACTATCACTTATGATGTTGTTGTAACACTAGAATGTCCCATGTGGTGCTTTGTCTCCTCTTATAAGTTTGGAATCTAAAAACAACACAAGCTTACAATAGCGATGAACATGAAGGGTAAAGAGAGAGGATGCAACATACAAGCATTCTAACTGAGTTGGCACATGAGTTTTTTAAATAAAAAGTTCCTCCATAAATATACCAACGACTTTTACAATTTTTTTCTGTAAAAATATGGTCTCCTCTTTCTCCCCAAGGTTACCCTAAGTGTAAAAAATAAAAATAAAAAAATAAAAATTCTAACTTATTTCCTGATTGCCAAGCCGTACCTCATTTATCACTGGGGATGGGGAAGCACTAAACCATTCAAATGTGTGGCTCTGCAAAATCGTGATGGGGAGGTGAGGTTAGAAGCCCTTGTGGCCACCTGCTTCAACATAGTCTACTGGGGCTTTCAGCCAACCTCCCTCAGTGTGAAATGGTTCTCATTCGTGGGTTTTGTATTATGAAATTTTAGACTTTTACACAGCTGTCTTTTTTTGGGGTGGGGCGGGGATAGTGTGTATGATTTTTACTCCTTCTAAATTTTGCTAAGCCCATTGTAGCTTGGTTCCCTTGGATTGCTACTTCACTGTTCCTTTGCTTGACAGTGTGTGTACCAGGTTAGATTAAAAATCTTTTAAAAAAGAAAAGCGAGTATTTTATTTGTTTACATATTGCTAGTTCTTCCCACTTGATAGTCTTGAATTCTTAAAGTGGATGTCATGTACTTGTTTGTTAATAGAACTGCAGATTTGAGTTTGTCTTAAAATGCACATCTATACAGAGGGACTAGCCCAGAGTGTGTCTAACATTCTTACTGTGAGAACACAAGCTTGAACACAAAATTGACAAGCATCTATTCCATTCTTCGTTGCGTCTAGCACCACTTTCTGATATATTGATAATGGAGCAGCTGATATGGGACTAAATTAATAAAAAAATTAAAGGAGGGTGTTTAATAATGCCAGTCATCATGAGTTTATGGAAAGTAGATCCTGTCAGACTAATTTATTTGATTAAAGATAACACTGTTGATGTAGTGTACTTGGATTTCTGTAAGGTGTTTTACTTCATACTGCATTTTGATTAAAGAATTAGAATGGTATAAAAATAATCATCAAATTTTGGTGTAGACCTGTTTATAAGCTGACCCCCACTCTTTGATGCGTTTATTTTTTTACCAAAAATATTCAGCTTATGAACGAGTATATATGGTACCCTAGAAATATTTTTGTGCAACTAGCAAATTCTTCCTTCATATACATCTTAAATTGCAGTCTAGCAAAGAGGAGGAGAAATAGCAGAAGATGGCATTTAATAGTAGCAATTTAAAAATGTTTATACTATGTGTTTTTCTGAGCTTTATATATAGTACTAAGACTGATGTAAAATAAACTTCATGAAATGGCAGTAACTTCTCTTGAGCTGCAAAAATTAGTGTTTGCTAAAAATAGACTTTCTCATGGTCTGATCTTGTACCATGCATAATTGTCAGTGTGTAGTTGATTTGAATTAAACTGCTTGTTTTCAAGAATTCAAAGGCTAGAATATTAATTTTAATAATACTTAAGCATTCTCCTGGACCCACCAAAGTAGAAGATACGTATGCTGCTCTGAAAGCCATTTCCAAAAATAACATAACACAATAAAACCATTAATTAGGTTAACATTCCATTTAACAGTTACATTTGAAAGGGTTTGATGCACAAGAAAAAGAAGGAAGAATGACTAGGTGGAGAAGGTAAAATATAGTGTTGATTCTACAAACTACCTAAAATTAACTTATATTATAGCTACATGCAAAGGACCTATTAAGATTGGTCTCTCATTGTATGTGAAGTTTTTTTAGTGCACACAGGGCACAGTGCTGGTCTGAGGAATGTAGTCTAAGATGATATACAGTAGGTGAAGCATGGAGACAGGAATAATATCATATATTTGTAAATATATGCCAAGCTTTTAAACTGAATGTCAGCTGTTCCTTAAGCTTTCTTACGTACTATTGGGCAGTGATTGTGGGAGAAGTGGACAAATAGGTAGCTGAGGCTGGCAATTTTGGTGGGGTGTGAAGGCAGGCATACTTAGACAAAATTTAAGAAGGAGAGTTAAAGTTATGAAAGTATTTGAAGGGGACAAGTAAATTTAAAATAGCAGGAGCCAGTGGAGGTAATCAGAGATTTGGTCAGAGTTACTGGGAAGGAAGAGGATCTTAACAGCTATGCTTTTGTATGGATGAGAGGGTCTGGTGACATGGGTACTGGGGAGACCAGAGAAGAGGAGGTTGCAGTGGTTAGGGACATGGATGAATTTTAACTATCTGGACAGAAAGTCAAGATTACATCAGCCTAGATGTGTGGTGCAGAAAAAAGTGTTGGTTTACCTTTTTAATTACATCATGTTACCGTCTGTTAGCAAGCCTACTTCTATGTTGATGCCACCTGTTGTGAAAAAGGTGAACTAATTGAAAACTGAGTATCTTGATTTGCTGGATCTTCTAGAACAAACATATATCTGCTGATATATTTTTATTTGTATACCAACCCATCAGTTGTACATGGCAGTTCAGAAAGCACATTAAACAAGTTAAGGCATGGTCTCAGCCTTACGAGCTTACAATCTAAACTGACTAGACAAATACATAGAAATTAACTGTGGGGGAAGGAGAGGAGGGTCCACAGTTATTAAACCTCCTGACCCAACACAGAGAAAAGATGCATAGCCATTAAGCTTCTCCCTTAAACAAAATTATCACAACTGTTAAACGTGCCCAACAACAAATCTGTATGGTGCATCCTCAGCAAAGCAAACAACCTACATTAAATGCCCATGTAAATAATCACCCACTCCTTCCTTCCTTAACAAAAATTCCCTTCATAACTTCCCCCCGTCTCTCTCAACTTATTTTCTATTTTTCCAAGTTAAAACAACTCAAGTAACTTATTTTTGGAATTAGGCATAAACATCTATCTAAGGCTAAACCTCTTGGTGATCATAAATTCTTACTCCTTTTTTGTTGCTGCTGTTACTGTTCTAATAAATTAGTGCTTTAAAATATTTGACCATTTTTGCTTTTGACCTATGTTTGACCAGTCAGTTAACCAGTTATTTTTGGATGGGTCTAGTGCTCAACCCTACACCTCTCTGTTAAGCTTCTTGCTTTTACCTGTCCAGTGGAGCAATAGCTCTCAACCTTTCAAAACTACTGTACCCCTTTCACGAGTCTAATTTATCCTGTTACCGCCAAGTTTCACCTGTCTTAAAAACTACTTGCTTACAAAATCAGACCTGAAAATACAAAAGTGTCACAGCATGCTATTATTGAAAAAGCGCTTACTTTCTCATTTTTACCTTATAATTATAAAATAAATCAAGTGGAAGATAAATCTTGTACTTACATTTCAGTGTATAGTATATAGAGGAGAATAAACAAGTAATTGTATGAAATTTTAGTTTGTACTGATTTTGCTAGTGCTTTTTATGTTGCCTGTTGTAAAATAGGCAAATATCTAGATGAGTTGATGTACTTGCTGGAAGACCTCTGTGTACTCCCAGGGGTATGAATACTCCTGGTTGAGAACCAGTGCTGTGGAGGATCTTGTGATTCTTCCACCCTTTAGACCAGGTCTGGAGGCTGCAGCACCCTGAATATTAACTGTTTGGCTCCTGTGAGCCTTCCTTTAGGAGCTGTGATCAGTAGTGAATATAGTGACCCAAGCAGCCTTTTCAAAGCTAAATATTGTTGAGTCACGTCTGTAGGAACAAAGCTTAACAAGAGAGAAGGATTTTTAATGCAATAAAAGGTTGTGTAATAAGCCTCCTGTCCCAAATCTGGACCTTACCGTCCAAAATCTGAGTGCTTAGCATGAACTTCCAAGCTTAATTACCAGCTTGGATCTTCTCTCGCTGCCACCAGTCAGGATTCTGAGTACCTGATAAACTCTCCTGGGTCTCCCCCAAACCTTTCCCTGGGGGGACCCCCAAGACCCAGAAGCTCTGAGTCTTACCGGCAAGGGAAATACTCCACTTCCCTTCCCCCTCCCTCTCCCACCCAGACTTTCCTCTCTGGGGCTAACTTGCGGTTTCTGATCAATCCTTTACATCACATTACCAAGAAGCCTGTCCTTTCTTCCACAAAGAGACAAACCTCAAGCCAAGGAAACGAGATGTTTTATCTCTCTTCCCCTCCACAATTCTCGATGGCTGCCGAGCTTACCCTCCGTAGTCTAACACAAAGAATCCCCTCCCTTGTTCCTTAACCTACCCAGAGAGAAATTCAAACAAGATCTTAAAAAAAAACTTTATATAAAAGAAAGAACGACATAAGATATAAAACTCTGCATCAAGATGACAAATACAGGGTATTGCTTATAAGAAATATGAATAACAGTCTGATTCAAAAAGATATCCAATTTGAACATTCCAGCAATTCCACACATGTAAATACAAACAACATATAAAGCCTATTGTTGTTGCTACCTTTGTACTTACAAACTGGGAACAGAAGGGTAGAAGACTGGAGATAAAAAAACAACAAACAAAAAACTCTTCCCTCCTAGCCGAGAGAAAAAAAAACAGAGCGAACAAAGCCACACACCCAGAAGTTCCCTCCTCACTTTGAAAAATCCGGTTTCCTGATGTCCTCTGGTAGGTGTTTGGTTCCCGTTTGTTAACCCTACAGGTAAAAGAAACATTAACCCGTCTATCTGTTTATGACAGGTCTATAACACATTTTCTTTACCTGGTCTAGGTAGGCCTGACTTACCCAAGAATGCCATCTGTGGGCCAAGGTTCAGTCTGCTTCCCAGCAGCAGTCTTTGCCCCTTTCTTTGTCTCTGTTCTTTCAGGAATGCTCCCTTCATAAACCTGCCAAGTCCTTTGTCATCTTTTCGCCTCTTTAGTCTGGTCAAACTGGTTTTAGCCTGCTTCCAGACGGTCCAGGGTCGACTTCAGAGTAGCTGGTTTCTGCATTGTCATTTAATTATTGAAATTTGGGCTGTCTGAAGCTATAAACTGCTTTCATGGTTAAGTACAATTAAACCCTGTGTTGAAGTAACCTTTATATCATATAGCAAACAGCACAGTAACAGCTAGATGGAACATATAAACATATTACAGTCAGCTTCCCTCAGCTCCTTCAACGTCTGTATCCCAGTTACAGGCTGAGTTCAAGGGTCAAGGTGGTGTTAGGTAACAGAATTTTGGAGTGTGGAGAAGGTTTCAGAGAGTGATCAGAAGTTCAGTTTTGTCAAGTTCAGATTGATGTTAGAGTGCTGAGATCTCCAAGGCTGAGATATGGGATTGAATGGAGCCAGAGGTGGAAACTCATTTTCCACTGCATGCATCCGATGAAGTGGGTTTTAGCCCACGAAGCTTATGCTCAAATAAATTTGTTCGTCTCTAAGGTGCCACAAGTACTCCTGTTCTTGTCATCATTGAGGATGGAATACTGACTTTGGGACTTAGTCATGAAGATGTCACTGGATGCTTTGGAGACTCATGTTCAAAGTGGACAGTGTAACTGATTACCCCATTTCTAACCTTCCTCTTTTATTTTGTTGAGGGAAAGTTATAAAAAAAAAAAAAGGTGATGAGGCAATCTGAAATGTCTAGACTCATTGACCATGGAGACGCATTTTAGGTTTACACATGGTAAATAAAACAGTACACTAGTTTAATTGGTTGATCTACTTTTGGTTAAAAATTATCAAGTGATGCTGCAGATTCTTTATTATCTAATATCTGTTTACTGTTTTTGACCACCCTCACCTTTGATTCTTGAAGATCTTTGCAAAGATAAAACTAAGTTGTATTTGAGAGGCTCCATTCTTTTTCTGATATGATCCAGAGGTTAGCACTGGTTGACAGTTCATCTGTCCTGAGGTCTTTATGGTACTGAAGGATACTGTTACAAGTTCTTCTTATATGAACATGAATCTCCTAGAAAAGATAATACTAATCAGATTAGTTTGCTGATAGTGCTGAATTGTCTTTCTTCAGTCTCTGCCTGTGCAGTTGATAAACTTTCCCAATGTGTAGGTGTGATTGAGACTTGCCTGAGAACTAACTGGTGGAAGCACACAGATGAGAGACTGTTGATAGATTAGGGGAAATAGCATGAACGGGCAGAGATGGTAACTATTTCTTTGAGGGGATCTGGTATACTTTTGTTACTCTAGTAATTTTCAGGTCTTGGGCCCCTGGTCACTTCAGGAAGTACAGGTAATAGCAGTGGCCAGTGTTTGACAGCAAATTTCATGTTGTTATCCAAGTCTTCATGCCCTCAAGATTGGATTACAGCAATGCACTCTGTTTGAGACTGCATCCTAATATCACTTGGAAATTGCATTGGCCAGTATGGAGCTGCCACTTGTTCTCTAAAGAGTACATTAGCTTGCCTTACCTACGTTGTTAGGTTTTCAAGTTCAGATCAAAGCACTGATCTCTAAAGCAGGGGTTCTCAACCTTTCTCTTTCTCAAGCCCCTCCAACATGCTGTAAAAACTCCACGGCCCACCTGTGCCACATCAACAGTTTTTCTGCATATAAAAGCCAGGGCAGGCATTAGGGCAGAGGTGGGCAAACTACAGCCCCTGCCCACCCCCGAGCTCCTGGCCGGGTGGCTAGCCCTTGTCCCCTGAAGTCCCCTCTCCCCCGCAACCTCAGTTTGCTGTGCCACCAGCACTCTGCGTGGCGGGGCTTCCCGCTTATGCAGGGTAGCGCTGCAGTATATCTGGCTGTGGCCAGGAGGCGTGGCTCCAGACATGCTGCTCTGAGCGACATGGTAAGGGGGCCGGGGGCTTGGATATGGGGCGGGGAGTCCTGGGGAGCAGGCAGGGAGCAGTAGGATGGGGCAGAGGTTCGTGGGGATGGGGGTGGGAACCCGGGGGGCCTGTCAGTGGGTGGGGGCGTGGATAGTGGTCGGAGCAGTTAGGGGATGAGGGGGTTGGATGGGTTGGGGATTCTGAGAAGGGCAATCAGGGGGCGGGAACTGGGAGAGGGCAGATAGGGGGTAGGGGCCAGGCTGTTTGGGGAGGCACAGCCTTCCCTACCCGGGTGTAGTGTATTAAATTGCTCCCCGTAAGTGCACAGCAGCCATCTGCACTATCCAACGTTGCTAGCACTGGTGGAGTCAGTCGATGGATATTGGCAATGGTAAGACTATACGAATTTCCCTAGCATAGGTGAATCTGCAGATTCCCAATAACACGTGGTGCATTTATGCTCAGAAAAGTGGTACTTGCTCTTCCCTAGTGTAGGGGCTCAGGGCCTGGGCTTCAATCCCATTGTGTCGGGCTTCGGCTTTCTGCCCTGTGCCCCTGGCTGGCGCAGCTTGCAGCCCCTTCCTCCCCCCCCCCCCCCCCCCCCACCCCTGAACCTGTTTGCAGCCCCCTAGGGGGCCTCAGACCCCTGGTTGAGAACCTTTGATTTTTCCTGGGCTTGTTGGATACTATCTTTCTCCTTTTGTTTTTACCTAACAATTGATAAGTTGGTCTAGCTAAGTGCCTAGATGTTTGTCCAGGGACTGGTATTTTAAGTGGAGAACTTCTGACTCTTTCCTTTTTGGTCTGAAAAAATGGGTTTGAACATCAGTTTTGCAAAACTACCTGTTTACATGTAATTGTTTTGAGGTGTGAAATGGGTAGGGAGTACCTTTCTTGTTTTAGCAGGTAGAGAACTATTTTAATAGGTATCATTGGCACAGACCTCCCATTTGCAGAGTTACTTAAATATTCCTCTATAGCAGAGAACAAACTATAGCATATGCCTGGCAAAAGATATATGGTTATATATCATCAGCAGATTGAGGCCATCATTAGCAAATGACTGCAGCAAGAAGCCTTTTTAGAAACAGTGCAGCATTGGAAATGGGATAGGTCCTAGAGGAACACCACACTTCAGATCTCTTGGTGATGACTCTCAACTGTCTGTTGCCATCGATTAACTCCTATTTCCTAGGAATCACTGGAACTGGAGGGCAGTTCCAGACACACCAGCAACCAGGGTTGTATTGACCCAGTACTTGGTACGTATGCCATGCTATCACTTCCGAGGGCCCCATCAGTTCATTCAAAATTGAAGCTTTACTACTTTTACTGAAGTTCTAGTGCTGATCCTTGTGTAGTCTGAATGTGAAGCACAACACTGTTTTGCACAGTTTAGAGCACTTAAATTATAGCAACTGCAGTATGTACTAGGTGATGCAGAGATGAAGACAATGACAAGGTCCCTTCTCTGAAAGGCTTTGTCTGTGTTTCGTTACAAACTCAGTTAAAAATTGTGATGTAGATAGTGACATGGCTGGTTACAAACATGGTCATTTTCCAAACCCCACATGGTTAATATTCGTTTGGCAGCACTGAATGTTACGTGTGTCTCATTTTTCATCTCTCTCAAGCTGACTTGTGGTTTTCTTCCTGTAATGGATTTGGCACACTTTTGCGATATATACTGGACCTTCTTACTATGTCCATGTATTCGGTGTAGCCAGTCTTCCTTCTTGTCAGCTCCCAGTTCAATAGGACACTCCAAGGCATATTTACTGTTGTGTTTAGCCTTCCAATTCTTTGCTCAAGTGGTAAAGAGAGCTGCTCAGATTCCTCCAAAACCTACATAAATACAGTTAATGTGCTGTGTATAGACATCATAGGCTGACCCGTGGTAATTTCGATGTGATGTTACAAAAACATGGTTGTGCTTGCTGTGTAGATAGGCCCTTAGAAAATATAGACTGAGTGGGAATGCGATGTTGGTAGGAGGATGACAAATTTGAGATTAAAAGGAATTGTTTGGCATGCAATGTGATGGTTCCATGTGTTGTTACTTAATGAATAATTGGTTGAGCAAAGGGCTAGGGTTTCTCTTGAAAGAAATATATTTTCAGGAGAAGACTTGAAGGGTGTATTAGATGAGTGAAATATGCCGAAGTAGTAGCTCCATAGTGTGAACTGCCCCATTCATCTAAATGATCATGAGTTTGATATGTCCTGGGTAGTGTAAAAGTCTCATACTGTAATATGGAAACACCCTGCTAAATATAGAGACCAGTTGATTATATTACTGCATAATGTTTCTCTAAACAAAAAGATATGTTCAGTGTTGTAATGATTAATGTTTTATTTCTGATGTTTGTGGCCATGACTTGTAAACCTGTTACAAGTTCCTAAATAAATAGCTATATTTTTTTCAGTTTGATATTGACAATATCAATGTCAACTTTGGGTTTAGACTTTGGGATTTGGTGGATGCAGTGTGTTCCATCTGAAACTTTTGTTGCTCTCTAGTTAGAGTTGGAGTTTGAATATGTGAGATTTGTAAAAAAACAACAAAAAAAGTTTCATTTCTTAGTTTTCTAGCACTTTTGGACAATGTCCTACCTCAAAAATAGGCTGGTCTAGAAACTCCATCTTTATCTTGTTCATCCATTCTCAGTGAGGACTAATACCTCCCTTTTTCTTGTAACTGTTGTTCATGTGGGGGAGAGAAACAGAACACTTGTTAAATCCCTGGCGTATAAAAGATACCAACCTAGACATGGTGAAAAATACCTGTGCCACCATGCCGTGTTAAAGCCATAGCTAAGAACATGAGAAGGGCCATACTGAGTCAGACCAATGGTCTGTCTAGCCCAGTATCTTGTCTTATGACAGTGGACAGTGCCAGATGCTTCAGAGAGAATGAACAAAACAGGTCGAGTGTTTGTAATCCATCCTGTTGTCCAGTTCCAGGTTCTCGCATCTGGAAGAGCATCGAGTTTTGTCCCTCACCAACTTGGCTAATAGCCATTGATGGAGCTATCCTCCATGAACTTACCTAATTCTTTTTTAAACCCAGTTATGCTTTTGGTCTTAACATCCCCTGGCAATGAGTTCCACAGGTTTACTGTGTATTGGGTGAAATCCTTCCTTATGTTTGTTTTAAACCTGCTGCCTTTTAATTTCATTGGGTGACCTCTGGCTCTTGTGCTATGTGAAAGGGTAAATGGCACTACTTATTCACTCTCTCCATACCATTCATGATTTGATAGACCTCTATCGCATCCCCTTTAACTATCTCTTTTCTAAGATGAACAGTCTCAGTCTTTTTAATCTCTCCTTATTTGGAAGCTGTTCCACATCCCTAATCCATGCACTGTAAAAGAATAAAACAATTGTGCACGGTTTGTATACTATAATTATTTATAATTAAAATCAAATATACAGTGTAAAAATCACTTTCTTTTGCTTCCTATTTCTGTTCTATTTGGATTCTTACACCATACCCATCGTGGTGTTATCTGGCTTTATTTCCTTTTTTCTTTCCTGTAAATAGATCATGATATATCTTTTCCTGCATTGTTTTCTGGGGGTTTTTTCTGGTTTTTTCCTCGCTAATAGTTCTCTAACTGCTGTAAGAGGTGTGGGTTTCTGCTATTCTACCTCCCCCCACAGAAGGGAGGGAAGCCTGAAACAAAGGAGTTTTAGCTACAACTCCTATAATAGGCAGATTCTGCTACAGAACTTAAGGAGAGCAGGTAGTGCTCCCTCAGAGTTGTCTTCACGTTGCAGCAGCTCAAGACCTGTCAATTCTGCTTTTCCCAGGCTAGTGGAGTTTTGCCATTCTGCATTAGATCTATTAATCACTTTCCTGATTCACATAGGTGAGGCTGGTGGAAGCTGTCTTACACTGTTTCAGAGAGTATTTACACTGCAGACAAGCTATACTGGAAGTAAGGTTTCATAGAGATTTTCCTCTGTATGAAGGATTTCTTTAAAAGATTAGGTGGTATTGAGCAACTTACTGCAAAATCCTCATTTGTTTTCCTGTATTGTGAAATGCAATTAAGGGGGGTGGGGGGCAGGCAAACCCCTCCCACATCAATACTTTTTAAAAAAAAAAAAAAAATCTGATTTTGTTTCTATAGAACTGAAGAATATATTGTAACATTCACAGATATATGTTTAGAATGAAATAGATTTGTGATGTGTAGTGACTTCATTGTTGTGGAATATACCTGTTGTTTCATTATTGGCATGAATTAAAAATTAAGTTTCAAATTTATTGATTTGATATTATGAGTAAAAGTAATTGGATTGCTATTTTGAAACTGACTTCAGAGAAACCTTCTTAAAAGAAGCCTAAAAATCTGTTTCATGGAGCGGGGGGGGAGAGGGAGGGGAAGAGATTGTTTGTTTATTTTTTGGCTTTCAGTGCTATAAAATGTAATGATAACCTTAGAGTAAAGGTTATTTAGAAAAAATTGCTTAGAGTACTTTGAGATTAGATTAATATGGTACATCTTTTTTGGCTTCGTTATTTTTGAGGGGTGAGGTGAGGTTGTTTTTGGTTCTTTGCTGCCCAGGGGACTAAATTCTTTGCCTTAAACCTGTGAAAGTCCATTGACTCAAAAGTAAGGAGGTACATACCAGGATAGAATTTGGTACTGTATTGTCTGTGTTGATATAAAATATTCACTTTTTAAAAATATGGCGGATAAGTATGAAAATGCTAGGTCTTTTATTTAATACTTTAGTGCTTGAGATTTGTGAACGAAAAGTATTACATAAGAGTACAAATATTAACTTTAATTTAAGAAGTGTATACTATGTTTCTTGATACTTTTCACTTAGTTGCAGATTTACCTGCCTTCCTGAATTCCTAATAGCTTTTCCCTTTAATTTAGACCTAAGGTTTTTCTGGGGTCAGTCCTTTTTCCAGTTTAATCAATGGCAGAATTCCCATTGAATATTTGTTTTATGTTCATTAAAATCCTGTTGTGGTGACTTGTATCTTTTTCTGAAAGTATGAACCCCAGGGAAAGTGAACAGTAAAAGGATCATTTGATAAGCTATTATAATGTTTTAGAATACTCTGACCTCTTAATATTAAGCTGTCTCTCAAACTCAGTTAGTTTTTCAAATGTGATAAAAAGAAACTTAACTGTGTGGACAGATATTTTAGCAGAATTCCCCTTGGTGTCCTGTGTTAATAGATGAAGGGATTTGCAAAGTATACTTTAAACAAAACCATAGAACTTGTACGATTCTAAAAGCTGTTTAAAAATATAGTTAGTGGTATATAGACACAGGTTTGAAACCATAATTTACTCTTAAATCCTGAAAACTAAGCAGCACATAATACTTCCTTAGTTCCTCTGCCAGTAACGACGTCACAGCTGTCATGCATTGGCCTGCTAAACACAGGATTGGGCGTTCAATCTTTGAGGGGGCCATTTGGGGATTGGTCCTGCTTTGAGCAGGAGGTTGGACTAGATGAACTCCTGAGGTCCCTTCCAACCCTAATAATCTATGATTCTATGATTATATGAAGATAGATTTTCCAGTCTTAACTTCATATAGGCTCCCAGTAATTTTTTCCACAAAATCGATTTTGAGCTCAGATTTCTTGTGTAGTTTCTATCACAAAGAGAAATATATAAGGAAATGTTAAATTGGTGAATCTCTTCTTGAGTATGCTTAGAAAAGTATGTTACCCTTATTTGAAAAGACTTCCTGCACTGGAATAATACAGTTTTCAGTATTAAGCTTGTCACATAGACTTCTTAAAGAAACTTGGTTCAAAAATAACATCACCTATAACTGGCTTAAAATGACACACTGGCCCTACAGACTACTTAAATAACCAAACAAAAGTGCATATCCTAAATTTACATCCTGAGGGATGCTCATGGGTTTATATAACTAGAGACCTTCCAGGAGGCATCCTCAATTTGGACTTCAGTATAGTTACAGAACGCTGACTATTGCATATGGCAGTCCTCTTATTTTTCACTTGTTAAATCTTGGTCCAGACTTCTAGGAGAGGCCTTTTCTGAATTTAAGAACAATTTATCTGGCCACTGTTCCCACTTGGTGACACTTTCTTTCTGTCTCCATCCTAATAAATATCAGATCCAGCAATATCAACCATCCAGTTATCTCCCTAATGACCCTGCAAACCTGGTTCCAGAAACTAAGTATTATAGTAAAGCCACAATGAAAATACATGCCCATCTTTCTATTGCCATCCTTTTAAGTAATATTGATTAAATCTTAAATCATGATGTCTAGAAGTCCTGTACAACAAAATAATTCTTTATACCTAAAGTAGATTAGAGCTTGAGCATTGTGCCAGATTCTGAAGCAGTCTCTCTCTCTAAACCGTTTAATTCCCTATTTCCGTTATCTGTGCTTCAAAGGAAGCCCCCTCCCTCTCTGGTCACAAACCATGTCCCACTATACTGTAGAGATTAGCTTAATATTAATAGAGTTTTACAATAGTTTTTGCTGCATCACATGAAGATCTAGAGGCAGAGCTTTTAAGCCAAGCCCTGAGATAAAATATTGGCTTCAGACGTGTTGAAACTGGGACTTAGAGTAGAAAAAATTTGGCATTATCTTACAGGAGAATTAATCTTTTAACTCTGAATTACTGAAATTCCATGTTTTTATTAGAAAAGGTTTTTTAATGCATTTCCCATAAATGGGTGAAAGTGTGTCAGGGTTTCTAAATAGTAATGTAAGAAGAGAGTTGCTTTCTTATTTTTCAAGATAGGACCTGCAACGTTTAGTCTAAATTCTACATGTAAGAGCTGTTGAGGGATATATACAGAGTAGAGTTCCTAAAATATATAGGCCACAAACAGAAGAATGAGACTCCTCAGAAGAATGGGATTTCAAGGCAAACTTCTTTCTCCAATATCGGCCAAGCCATGTAGTATAGCCCAGTGGCCTAGTTTGCTTTATTATATTTACTGCTACTGTAGCCCAGTGGGCTAGCGTGCCTTCATTATATTTACTGCTTTGCATTATGTTAAGCAGTAATGCAAGAAACCTACAGGCCTGTATCCGGTAAGACATTAGCTTCAGCAAGTTAACATACATATGTCTTGGACCTTTCAGCTAAATAAATGGAGCTAAAGCAGAAGGTCCAGGTATGACTGTGACCTTCTAGAGGATGCATTAAAGCAGGTTGTAACATCCTAAGTTCATCCCCTTTTAAACTTAACAGGTACACCACAACTTAGAACTTGGAAATATCTGAAATAATCAGTTAAGACTGAAATAACAAATGTGATATCTAACCACAAAAGGACCATAGTAACGGATTGACAAATATAATAAATTGAGATCATTGATATACTAACTTATAGGAAAAAGACACTCCAGCGTTAGTGAGGTGAAGAAATACAAATAAAGAAAAGGGAAAAATCCCGTACTGAATATGCATCAAACATAACGACATCTGTGTAACATATTATAAAAGTGGTATCCCAGCCTAGGGGCAGTAGCAGAGAGAGATGTAGCCATTGGGAGCTGCCAAAATGCTGGCCACTGGTGGTGATGGGGAAGCTGATAGTGATGAGAGAGATTATGGGTAACATTTCAACTTGTTCTACAATGGATGGTTTGAGTATATGGGTGGGTAGATGTACATTCTGTAGTATCTCTATCTGTTTTACTAAGTTGGGGTGTTTGTGACTGTGCTAAATGTATTAAAAATGATATTTGTAAATACAAGATTTCCTACATTGTAAGTATTGCAACTGTGCACATCAGGGTTCCCAACTATATAGTAATTTAAATAATACTGGGCCTGATCTTTGAGCAAGAACCTGTCAATCCTCAAAGTGATAACTGGGGATTCTTAAGTAATCAATATAACTAATACATAATCTAAGGTCAGGTTACAGTAGTGTTCAGAAACATCTGGACAAGAGAGGGTCTGATTTTTTGAGGGTGGGGGAGAGCATGCTTTTCCCTGTACCCACAGTATTGCACCTGCAATTCTTAGCACTCACAATTTTGAGTCCACATAGTTGTGCATTTAAGAGTGATTTTTTCAAACCTCAAGTATCCAAACTTGAAAACTTTTGGTCCAAAGATAGCCTTGGCAGTGACCAGACTGCTGTTTCTCTCTTACTTTTTTTAAAACATGCATCTGTAGAGAAATCTCTAATGGAATGTGCAGATCTCCCAGAATATATCCTTTATATTTGTAGAGGGTACTCTGCTTAATAATACTTTTAAAAAAATGAAATACAGTGCAGTGCATAGCCAGTTTGTCCAATTCCATGATAAATTTGGAGATTAAAAAAATTAACTTGGTTTGAGTACTTTATCCAAAAGTTTTGAAGGAGTTTAAAAATCTGAAAAGACTTGCTTGTAATAGTTTGATTCCACTGTATATTGAATGTTTACTTTTCCACTGCCTCAGAACTTGCCTTGCTGAAAAGAAACTGCTTGGACATGGTATCAAAGGTTCCTGTTATTTTATTGGAACTGTACAATGGTGGTTTCCTTTCCCCAAATACTTTCACAATGTTGGATTAACTAGATTTAAAAAGAATAAAAGTAAGTTAAAATCTGTGTACCTACTTATGGTTAAATCTCTCCCTTCCTTTCCAGCAACTTTTGAACTTTTGGAAGTAGCATAAGAAAGTGACTTGGCATGTGCCATCTTTGACTTTTTTATAAGCTGCCAGACCCTACCCGTATGATTCTAGATGTCATTTCTATCCCTATAAGAAAGATCTATTTTGCAGTGTCAAAATTAAAATTTATCTAATCCTCACAGCATTTTTTTAAGCTTGGAAAATAAGTTGGAAGTGAGAACTTTTACATATTTATAGTGTGGTATAGATTTGTGGAGTACTTTCTAGAGCTTCTACTCCAGTACCTTTCACAAATAGAATGCACTTTTCAGCACATACCATTGCATTTGTGACACATAATTTGCACAGAAATGCAAACTTTAAATTGTGCCATTATTATTAAAGCAAGTTTCACTATTCTACACGTCGTCATTTTACAGAATAGTGATTTCCACACTTGTTAGAAAAGATGTTAGAGCAAAAATGCTTATAGGTGTTCTCATAGTAATATTTTTATTTTTACAAAATATTTCTGTATATAGTATGTACTGAAACAAGGTAGATGAGGTAATATCTTATTGGGCCAACTTCCTTTGGTGCAAGGGACAAGCTTTCTGGCTTCACAGAGCTCTTTTTCAGGTCTGGAGAAGGTAACCAGAGTGTCTAAGCTCAATTTAAGGAGGGACAGATTAAGTATAAGGGTTTTTCACAAGCTGTAGGAGACCACTTAAAAATGAAGTGGGCACTTAAGTATTAGCCGGCAGTAAGGTGTTACAACTTTTTGAAATAAATCATAATACTAATGTGTAAGTCCATGGTTCAGTGTCCAGCAGAGTTATGAATTTAAGTTTGTGGGCTTATCTTTTTAAGTGTTGTGCTGGCACTCTTGAGGATGAGGACTAAAAACTGAGATATGGAGCGATCACTTTGTGAAAATATCTGTGGACATGGTACCACTGCTACAATGATCACTTCCTCTAACCCCCTCTTCTCCCCCCGCCCCAACTGCACACACACCTTTCAAGATCCATGGATATTACTGCTTATCAACAACATGTGGTGTGCATCAGATGACTGAGCAGCACCTATGTGGGTAAAGTCAATCATTATGCTTTTGAATTAATTCACATAAAATTGTTTTTAAAAAAAAAAGCCATATCACCTGTGGGCAAACATTTTTCATAAAGCAATCATTCCACACTGGATCTTGCAATTCTTGTCCTCCAAAAACACTTGCACAGTACCTTCAAAAGTCAACTTAAATTAATGGGAACTTAGTCATGACTCTGGTGGACATGAAAAACCATGGGCTTAACAGACGCATTGGTTTTATGGGTCATTACAACACTTTGTGACGGCCTACTACCTGCTAACCTTAATGCCCACTTCATTTTAAGTGATATCTGCAAAGTGTGAACCCATGCTTACTGGTCCACCCCCACCAGCTTAGACACTGTGGTTACCTTCTTCAGACCTCGGGAAGAGCTCTCTGAAGCTCGATAGCTTGTCCCTTCCACCAACAGAAGTTGGTCCAGTAAAAGACATGACCTCACCTACCTTGTCTCTTTCAGATCCTGGGACCAACATAGCTTCAACAACACTGCAAACGTATAGTTGTACTATGAAGTATTTTCCTAAATCAGACTAAACAACAGTGGTCAATATTAAGTGCATTTATCATGTATTGTCTTGCCTTGATTGTAATGTGTAACAGATCTCCCATTCATGTGTGCAAATTGATGAAATTGGAACCACAGCCAAACAAGCCAGTCCTGCTTTTTCCTGTCAGTGTCTTCTCTATATAGACTCTAGATTTTGACTCCACCCCTTTTTGGGAGGTGTGGTTAACAATTCCATCCTCCAGACATTTTAGTAAGGAACACTGCTTTTTATTTAGGCAAGTGAACAAAGTCCTTTTTTACACTACTTATGCAGAGAAATCAAAAGACAAAGCATATCCTTTCCTTGAAGAGGGAAGAGAGGAATTCTGTTCAATACATTTAGCAGTCAAGAATGTCCAGTGGAAATACCTAATTATTAAGTGCCTGATTTTCAGATGTATTCATTAACCACAACTCCAAATGGGTGTCATCAACTGTATTTATTGAATTTCCAGATCTGTAACTTTTACACATTTGACCTAAACCTAGATGTTTAATAAATGCTACTATTCAAACTATACACATCTCTGAAACAGTTCTAAGGTACTTCAGACACTAGCATCAAAGCAGGATGAGCAAAATCAGTCCTGCATCTCGAATCCATTAATGTTACATGGCAGTAGAGTCAAATGAGAAATGTTTTAAACCATTCTTAGCAATAGAAACAAGCAATTGATTGACTGCTGCCTACAATAGCTGTTCATCCCATTGCCTTCCCAACTGTCTAGCAAATAAGTTCTGTGACTTTCAGTGGAGATATGCTGTTTCTAGTAAAAATCTCCCCTGTGTATCATGAGTATCCATAAAGGTAATAGTAATCTTTATAACCATGGACAAGAAGATGGTATGTTGCATCACTTGACACAGGCAAAAATTAAGGAAAGTGGAAAAGAAATCATAGGATGCTAACACTTCAATCGGTGGGATTTTAATACTGGTGGATAGACTTCTCCTCCTCTGAAGAGCAATCCTCAAAAACTGGAGAGGGATTGTTTACATGTCCTTAGAGAGAGAGGATGAAACCTTGAAGGCTATTTTTTTTTTCTCTTGTGCGTAGACTTACTTTCATTAGCCATACATTCAATTTCAGTTGTCGCAGTATCTTACATTGTCACAGTCTGGATAAAATGGCAAAAAGAACAATGTACAGGCATGTGTGGTAGTGGTGTATGCTCTGGTAAGGAGCATGAGCCTTAAAGGATCGGTAGGGCACTTCAGCCAAAAGTAGTCAGGATGTAAATTCACTAAGATATTTCCTGGAAAAGTTAGCAATTAGATCAGAGACCACCTTGGAAGAGTATTGCCCAGTTCATATGCAGGTCTTGCTAATAGCCCATTTTTTAAAAGTGTTGATGCCTAAAATTGTTTCACAACCTGTGTTCAGGACCCTAAATAAAAATGGCTGAGCATCTGCAGTCCCCATAGGTTATATATTTCATATATGTAATATGGCAGGAAACAAGGTACTGCTTAAGAAAGCACATTATATCTATCACCAAAGGAAGTGTGCATGTGTAATATATGGAAGGCTTATGCTGAAGAGATTTGTGGCTCATTCTTAAATTGTAAACTCTTTGAGGCAAGAACCGTCTGTGTGTGTACAGTGCCTAGTACAATGGGGTGCTGATTTGGACCTCTGCGTACTACTATAACAAAGTAAATCCATAAGACAGGTGGTAACCTCATGGTCAGAAATTTGTAAGGCTGCAGTCTAGAGTGGTGCTGATGCTTCAGTCACTATCGATTGGGTGCTTTGACAACAGTAGAATATAGATTGGGCTGCTAGGTTCCAAAGACTTCATAGACTTATAGTTTAATAGAGATGAGGGAGTTAATCAAGTTCTAACTGTTAAAATGTCTTTCTTATGTCTCCTTGTTGGAACCTATCTACCTGATATTTCAGAACCAGAAATAAATTCCTCTTGATTTACCCTAGGTTTAAAATAAAACATTTTACATATTGAAACATATTGGGATAGCTCAGTGGTTTGAGCATTGGCCTGTTAAACCCAGGGTTGTGAGTTCAATCCTTGAGGGGGCCATTTAGGGATCTGGGGCAAAAATCTGTCTGGGTATTGGTCCTGCTTTGAGCAGAGGGGTGGATTAAATGACCACCCGAGTCCCCTTCCAACCCAGACATTCTCTGATTAGACACCAAACTCCTGGAATGCTCAACCTACCTAGACGTGGGTGAGTGGGTGTGCACGCGCATATATATCTAACGATGATGTAAAGGGGCCTGCTAGCAAGAACTGGGGTCAGCCTTCTGGTGAAATGCGCAATAACTTCAACGTGTGCTGCTGCACAGGAAGTTGCTTGGATTTTTGCTAGTATGTGAATCTGTACCTTGCTTGGGGGAGTACCATCTCTAATATGCAACTTTGGCTAATATTTATCTAAATTTGAAGCCTCTCTCCCTCTAGGTGTAGTAATGGAAACAGAATATTTTTGCTGCTGCCAGAGCTTTGTGGCTGCTAGAAGGGGGCAGGCCTGCAGCATCCTCTTGGCAGCTGAAAGGTGAAGGGAGTAGAAAAGAGGCCTTAAATAGTTGTCCTCCCTTCCTTCTTTTGTTGTTCTTTGCTTTTCCCCATCAGCACCTGCACTGTGAAATTGAGGTGATTGAGGCCTGGTCTACATTATGCATTTAAACCGAATTTAGCAGCATTAAACCGATTTAACCCTGCACCCGTCCACACAATGAGGCCCTTTATATCGATATAAAGGGCTCTTTAAACCAGTTTCTGTACTTCTCCCCGACGAGAGGAGTAGCACTGAA
>NC_133769.1:77081866-77097355 GCF_003597395.2 Chelonoidis abingdonii | reverse complement strand
CTGCCGTTGCTTTCACGGAGGAAGGAATGAGTGACGACATTTACCCAGAATCACCTGCGACACTGTTTTTGCACCATCATGCATTGGGATCTCAACCCAGAATTCCAGTGGGTGGGGGAGACTGCGGGAACTATGGGATAGCTATGGGATAGCTACCCAGAGCGCAACGCTCCAGAAATGGACGCTAGCCTTGGTACATGGACGCACACCGCCGAATTATTGTGCTTTGTGTGGCCGTGTGCACTCGACTTTATACAATCTGTTTTACAAAACCGGTTTCTGTAAAATCGGAATAATCCTGTAGTGTAGACGTACAAATAGGGAGAGTGAAACTGAGCAGTGTCGTTAACTTTTCTGCTGCTTGGCTAAGTTAGAAGCCGAATTGAAGGCACTGGTGTTATTCTTTGCAGATTTAGGAAGAATAATAATGTATCAACCTTCCAAATGTTATCTTTGCAATCATAAATACTAGGAATGTCAACTTTCTTAATTTGAAAACTTAAATCCTGCAAATATGGATTCTCAGGCCCCTATGTTCTTCAGGGAAACCTTTCACTTACCATTGGACTGTCTGTGTTTGTGCCCCCAAGCCCTGAAGAGATCTATCAGTATATGACAGAATGTTTTCAGTGGCTAACTACAGAGATTGGCACCATATACTAAGATGCATCTTATCTGAAATGCTGCCCTAAATAGGTTTACTACAAGTGTTAGCTATGGTCTTATTCTTACTGTATATGTGTGTGTGTGTAATATAAAATATTTAGTTGCAGTGTGTGGTCCCAGGTTCTAACAGCTTTTGTTACTTTTTCACTGTACCCAACTTTATTAACCTGATGCTCACCTTATGTTTTGTTTAGCTTCCAACTCTTTTTTTCCCCTCCCTTCTTTTACAGGTATTTAATTAGTCAAGGAGCACATGTAGGAGCTGTGAATAGTGAAGGAGACACTCCATTAGATATTGCTGAGGAAGAGGCAATGGAAGAGCTGCTTCAAAATGAAGTAAATAGACAAGGTAATGTTGAATATGGAACTTTAGTATTATCTTTTAAACCTAAAACCTAACCTTTATAGGAATGTATCTTTAAAAAATGTTTGAAAGTCATCTTTAGTGATTTTTATGTTTAAAAGAATTGCTGCAAACCATGTGTACTGCTAAACATTACCTCCAAGGCATTGTTACAGCCTTGTCTAAGTTTCCCCTTGTGGAGCCAATACAGGCTGCTGTACTGGATCCAGGCTTTTTATCCCATATGCTTTTAGTGTCCAACTGGCTTTGAGCAGTGTCCAGACATTGTTGCTTGTTCTGACCTCTCAGGCACAGTCCTGGGGCATAGACTTCCATTCTGATACCATTTTTTGGCATATGGGCCCTGTTACCCAACTGCTGTAGGTCTCAAGACCCCAGTGCTCAACCTCCCGAGTCTTCCTAGTATACCTACGCATGTTCTCCCCACAGGTCCACCAGCATGGGCATGCCAGTTTACCATTTAACTCTTTTTGGGGACCATTATTATAGTTAACATAAAGAACACACAGGCTTTTTGGAAAGGGTCTTCTTAAACACAAACATTTTATTCATAGAAAAGCGCCAGAAGTTTATTGATATGTGAAAAACTAACACACACCTGAATGCAAACTCCTCCCTCCAGTGGTCTCACCACTGCTGAGAGTCTTCTGGATTTTGGTCAGTGTCCTTCAGGTGGTCAGTGCTATTTCTGCTCTCTCACTCCTGCTTAGCTTTCTCATTCTGGAAGGTGTCTTTTTGCTAGAGAGCCTGTCCCTTTTTAACAGCTGGTTATGACATCTTTTTCCTATTTCTCTTCTTATGCTAGGATTTTCCATGTGCCAGCCCTGGAGTGGAATTGCTGGCAGAGGGTTGTTAAGTTAATGACTGTTTGGTAACCTCCCTTGTCCCACTAGTGTAAGGCTATTCAATAGACGATGACTCTCTAAGGATCAGATACCTAGGTGCCAGTCCTCTTCTCCCCGCCCCCCAAAACATGAGGAATGATCCAGTCTAACCTGACAGTTAAGGTGAAGTATGTAATCAAAGGGACACTCAAAATGGAGGCTGAAATACACGTTTTCCCCACAAAATCAGACTGGGGACACATACACAGTCTCTCCCTTCCCCTCCCTGCTCCAAACAGTTATAGGCAGTTTCCTCCTTTTTGTGTTTAAAGGGTGCTTTCTCTCATTCTAGTGTACAGTTATCCATAACACTGAATTACACATGCCTACATAGGGGCGATTATACACCTTTAGCTTCAAGGTGTTATCTAAATAATCTGAAGTAACAGTAAACTATGCAGTGACCCAAGTTCTATCAGGATTAAATGGTTATGGTTGAATCTGCCTATTGTCCAAGCCAGGTACTGTCATTTACTGATCAATAGGATATGACATCGAAAAGATGATGTCATCTAGGTACAAGTATGTAATTATATTTCTAGAATCTTGGATCAAACATTTTATAGTAACCAAATGTTAACTATAGGATTTAGACTCTGGTTAGCATGTAAAGGGACACCAAAGTAAGCTGATAGTTTGCTGGCATATTGTACAAAACCCCTATCTTTTTCACTTAATTTGGTAGAACACGGTTCAAAAAAAAAAAGGCTTGCAGGAGATATGAATTGTGTGGTCTTCAGTTTATGCCTCTTAAATTTTTTGTGAAGCTGTTTTCTGATAAATTTGACTTCACTCAAATGCAATCCTAGTTGTCCTTAATACTACACTGAAATGTGAATAATCACTCAATTTGGAAAATACCACAATTAAAATAAAATGGTTTCTTATTTAATCTTTTGGAGTTTCTTATACAAGCTCTCTTATACATAGCTACTACATACTTTACAGTGCTCAGCTTCATGTCAGTAAATATTAGTTCTCATTAACGTTATGGTTAGTTTGATACTAATTTTACAATTTAATAACTTGTAATAACATAGATTAGTGAAAATTTCAATATGCATACTGTATTCATAAACACAAAACATTTACACTATATCTTAGATATGAAACATATTGAAAGCTTTCTGAGGCATCCAGATTCACAAGACAGGGAAGCATATACATTTATTGATCCCTTAGGGTATCAACAAATAATGGCTACTGCTGGGTGTGTGTGTGTGGAACAGTGAGGATAGTTTGTTTATATTTTAACACAAAATATGAAATTGGACTGCCAGAGAGAGAGCCCAGTGTCAGACTCTTCCTATTAAAAATGTATAATTAATCCATTCACTAGCTCCTGGCAGCAGTAACAGATATGGGTAGCTATGCTGTGCCTCGAATGAGCTCGGCCCACGAAGGATGCCCTTCTGTGTAAACCTGCATTCCTGTTGGAGGAGAATCTCCCATCCACATGCCTTATCTTTTGATGGTCCCTCACCCTGAGCTGAGCAAGGAAACATAATACATACCTAATTTAAAAAATATTAAAAATAAATAAATAGAAATACAGGGCTGGAAGGTACCAATAGTGACATATAGTCCGATTCTGTCTCTCCTCCCCCTCTCCACCCTGTGCTGAGGCAGGTATACCTTATAATATTATTTATTAAATTGTAAAATAAAACCAGCCTTCTCTTGTCATTGACATAACCCCCAGTGCTATTTGATAAATCATCCCTCCACTAGCTTTTATATGGTGGGACGAGGCTTTTTGTTCGAATGCATGAACTTAGCTCTTGGAGACCCATGCTAGTAATAGTAAAACTGATGGCATGGCACTGTCATGTTATCGTTAACATAACTTTTAAACATCTCTTTTTGTTGGAGACCAAGAACATTAGTTCTTCATCTAAATCTTGTATATTAAACAGAACGTAAGAAAGATTACTAGTTTTTGCTGCAGTCATTGCTTTTGAATGTTATGGTGTAATTATTCATTTCTATCCCAGAAGTGTTTTAATTCTTTTCATATACAAATAAGGGAGATTTCGTTCCGTGTGTTTCTGGGATTTCTGATTGGCACCTCTCTGATTGCCGTATCACTTTCTTCAGAATTTAAACTCTAATTTAAAAAAGAAAAACAACAAAAAAAAACCCACCAAAGTTTCTAATCCTTATGGTGGTAAGGAAACTTCTGGATGTGAACTGATATACTGGTGTTTTTCCTGGATCTGTGACTGACACACTTTAAGTACTGCATTACAGACTTCAGTTTTCTCGGAATTATTCCTTTGGATCCAGATTTGGTGGATATATGGGCTTCTTCCTAACCAAGAGTCTTGATTCTTGATTCCTGCCTTAATTGGCTCTTGTGTGTCTAATACATTTAACAGATTGGCACATCCTTCTTTTTCCCAGCTACTTGGGCAAGACTCCATGCTCCTATCTGCAGTGAACCACAGCAGAACGAGCGGTAGACCAGAAAAGAGCTTTGCGTCATGTGACTAGTCAGCTTTCCCCAGACTACTATTTTGTGTGTCTCCATTTGCGTTCAATTCCTGTAGGTATATTGAGCTTGTGCTAGGGACTTTGATCAAAGTCATCTTATACATCTTATACAAAAAGGGATTTTACAGAGAGGCACTAAATTCACAAAGGTAAATTGTGGGATGGAAGTATGTTTCATATGTACATGACAGATTATAGGCTGGTTGTACTACTGTTGCCGTATCAGTGGAAATCTGAGTTGATTTCAACTATGTTAAATTAGAACCACCCAAGAGAAATCTGAGTAATACTCAGATGCTGTAGAACTTTTCTGTTACTTAGCCAACAAGACTAAATCCCCTCAAAAAACTAAAATTTGAGCCCAGAACAAAAAGAATTTAAAAATGTGACTGAGGAAATGTATTCCTTCTAGCATTTAAAGCTAAAAATCCACCACTACCCCAAGTATATGTTCACAAAGGAGATTTTCATAGCCAAATTAATTTTCTTGAGGTACAGATCCCATTGTGAGTGTCATTGGACATGAATTTGAAAAAGAATGGGATAATTTTGTTTCCTTAATTTTCTTTATAAAGCAGGCCTTCTTTAGACAGTCTTACTTTCCACTACATGCATCCAACGAAGTGGGTATTCACCCACGAAAGCTCACGCTCCAAAACGTCTGTTAGTCTATAAGGTGCCACAGGATTCTCTGCTGCTTTTACAGATCCAGACTAACACGGCTACCCCTCTGATACTTGTCACTATTATATATTTCAGAATCATGATGGTAATAGGGCATCTTTGACCACCTACCTCATCTGGTCTCTGCCCACCAATTCGTCGCCACAGCACTTACTCTAACATTCAAAAACTCATGAGCAGCTTCAAGTAGCTGCAGTTAAAATAAAAAGAATCATGCTGCTTGAAGCTGCCCATGAGTTTTGGAATGTCAAAGTGCTTTGAAAATGAATTGATGGACAGAGGCCAGATAAGGTAGGTGGTCAAAGCTGCCCTATTACCACCATGATTGTGCAATATACAGTAGTGAGATCATCATCTCTATTTGACAGAGGGTGTATAGTTATCTTTCAATGTAAATAATAATTATAGGTGTGGATCAGTTAAATGCAGTGTTTGACTCAACTTTATTTATATGCATACGAATACATATGACTACTGTGTTTCTATACAGAAATATTTATTACATGAAATAAAAAGTGGGTTGATTTTTTGCATAGTACACCCATAAACTTGTTTATATTGCTAGTGTGTGCTGAAACAGCGATTCAGCATTTCAATATTATCATAAAATGCTTGCTGAGCAACATATTTTGTATCTACTTAAAAAAATTACTACATACAACTTTTTTCTGAAAAAAGTTTAGAGCATTTAGCCAATAATTTATGAATCTGTCCTTTTGTATGAACAGTTTTTGAATTGTTAGCCTACCTGAGGTAAAGTTTACAAGCATTTGTAAATTGTCAAATATTGTTGAGCTGAGAGGTACCACATCACCATCTATGGGCCACTTGGAGAAAGTATTTTACATGTCTGAGAAGCAGTGGGTTTGGTTTTGTTTTACCTCCTCTGCCCTCAATATTGAGTTTTGAAAACAAAAGCAAAGAGGAAATTCCATTTAAGGTAATCTAAAACATGTTTACATTTTACTTTCTCTACAAATACTAGGGATATGTATTTGATGAATCTCTAAGTATATCTTCTTCCTGCTCTAGGATGTGAAAAGTTCATCTCCCATTTTGGTGCCAGTTGTAACACAGGATATTTTAAATAAATTGGCACATCTTTTTCTGACTCTCACGCTTTTCTTGTGTTTGACAGTGGAAATTTGATTATGTAAATTTACTCTGTCCTGTTTGTGCCACTTATATCATAAATAATGTTGAAAGTTTGCAGTCTTCAGTCCTCTGTAGCCATTACTCTCATGTGAGGTACAGAAGTTTGTTAGGTGTACCAACAGTCCATGTTTAATATGAAGTCGCTTTACTCTCCATGTATGTAAAACTAACCTTGAGAAGTACAAATACAGGCCTTTATGAGGAGTTTTTTCTCCTTTTTCATTTCTTTTCTTTTCTTTTTCTTTACTTTACTTTACTTTAATTACGAAGTTCCTCCCTCTCTGTCATTGGGACCCTTCTGTTTTCATTGACTGGAAGAGGTCTTGGGCTCCTTTCTAGCAAACACAAATGAGTAAATTTACACAGAGGTGAACTCACTTTATATATGGGCTACTCAGTACAAAAAGTTTATCTTGTGGGTAATTGTTAGCAAGATAAAGACTTTGGCATGTAGTTGTAAAAGGGGCAAGTGTGCAATGAATGATTAAACTTAAGTACCATGTCTGCAATAGTATTATCACCAGGAAAGAAAGTGTAATGTAAACAGAAGCTTAATTAGGCAAGTCTTTTCCAGATAGGAGGATAAATTATTTGTATATGTGTTCTTCTTTGTAAACAAAACAAAGTAAAACTCACCAGATATTAGTACTGTTCTTTAAGGTTTTAAAAATAATTCCTAGTTCCAAAATAAGGAATCAGACAAACATAAGCTGCCCACCATAGGTAATGTTAAAAGGATTACAACGGTTGCTGCCAAAAGAATATTCAACAACCAAATGGTCAAGAGTAAAATAAAAAAGGTGGAAAAACAAGCACATAGATTAAGAGTTATGTAAAAAATGTGTGCATTGTATCATACCCTGAAGGCAAAGTGAATACAAATTAATAATTTTAAAAAAATTGTTTTTACTTAAATGTTTTATTTGAATTAAATACATTTCTTTTAAAACTGTTAAAAATTAAGTTTGAAATTATGACGTGTTAAATCCTAAATTTACTATAATCCATTTGAATAATTTAAATAAATAAAATGTGTTGCATCAGTGAGCACTCCTCATATTTTAATGAGGGTACTACTTTTTAAATTCTTTTCAGAACCAATGGGAAAACCTCTGACTTTTGAAGTCAACTCAAGGTTCATAAATGTTACAGTGTCATGTAGTGCATTAAGTATTTGTATTATTTTCAGTCTTTACAATGGAACTAATGGTGGTATTGACACTTTTCCAAATGTCATTACTTTCAGCGTCTGTCATGAAAAAGGCTTTTGCCTTAACTGCTTTTGGTCAGTTTCCAAACAGTGGGTCCTGACCTCTATTGGGTCGTGGGAAGGTTCCAAATGGACTGCCACATCCAGGGCTGGATTAGCCCATCACTGGGCCCTGGCCAAGGCAAACATACATTTCTCCTTGCCCGATGGAGAGGAGGGGTTGAGGGGAAGGGTTGGTTCGGGGAGTGAACCCACAGAGGTGGTGCCTGTCCCACAGGACTAGTCATGTTAGTGTTCACATGACTATAAATCTGTACAGAGATTAAATTTTACTAGTCTAATAATTGTAGGCAAGAACAGGAAGCTCAGGTCAATAATATTCCTCCAGAAGACTGCCAAGCACTTCACACACAGACTATTACAAGCTACAAATCCTTTTTTTGTGTTTGACTTTCTTTCAGACTTGGAGTTAATAGTGAACACTCAGTAAAAAAAAACAGATAATATATTTAATGGTTTAGTGAAGGGAGAATTGTGAAAGCATCTTTCTTGCAGGTATTTTAAATCTATATGTAAATTGGTATGTAGATCTATCACTGTAGTGTCTGAACCCCTCAGATATCTTATTTACTTTGAATTATCCAGAATTTTACTGGCTCCAGATCTGATGTTCATGAGTCTGTTCCTCAGCCACATAGGCTTTAAGAGGCATTGCAGGAGCTCCCAGGGTGGAATCTGCCTTGAGAATATACATACTTGGCCCAGTATGAACTGGGTATAGTAGCACACATTCACAACCCCTACACAATCCAGTGATACCATCACACTATGCATTTTACAGCTTAAAACTCAGATATTTTAAATTTCTGCTGATTGGTTTTTTTGTACCATTGTCCCTACCCTTCTTCCCTGTAATCCCTTTGTTTCTAGATTCACCAACTCCAGTCAATGTACCTCCTCTTTTCCTTTCTGAATCTTTGCCTCCATGCCCCAACTTTGGCAAAAATTGAAGAGCAGTATTCAGAATGTTCCATTAAGTCCCCACCCACGATCCAGGTACTCTGGAATTTACTTGCTTAGTGCACCTAACTGGGAGACCCTGGCTCTGTCCCACCCAGATATTGAAATCGATCAAGATCAATCTGGGGCAAGACAAAATGAGAAACATACCGAAAGTGTTGAAGCAAGAAAAATGGCAAGAAAGAGGTGCTATCCTGGAAAAAACATTAGGATAACTTTTCAATGAAAGATGCTGTGAAGGCAAAGGAAGGAAATTTGAATGAAAACAATAAACATAAATGTGGAAAGCAGAGGCAGCAAACAAATGGCTTAAACTCAGGCCTGGTCTACACTACGCGTTTATACTGATTTTTAGCAGCGTTAAATCGATTTAACGCTGCATCCGTCCACACAACGAGGCCCTTTATATCGGTATAAAGGGCTCTTTAAACTGGTTTCTATACTCCTCCCCAACGAGAGGAGTAGCGCTAAAATCGGTATTACCATATCAGATTAGGGGTAGTGTGGCCGCAAATCAACAGTATTGGCCTCTGGGCGGTATCCCACAGTGCACCATTGTGACCGCTCTGGACAGCAATCTGAACTTGGATGCACTGGCCAGGTAGACAGGAAAAGCCCCGCGACTTTTGAATTTCATTTCTGTTTGTCAGTGTGGAGCTTGCCAGCCGGGTGGCAGATGCAGTCCAAATCCAAAAAGAGCTCCGGCTGGACGGCGTAAGGGAGAGTACTGTTGATCGCTGTATGAGGAGAAAAATTGTTGTATCAGAGCCGTTACAGAAGATGGAAATGACGAAAGCCATTTCGAAAAAATCTCGGGCTATGATGAGTCACAGCACCAGTGTGCGGAAACGTAACGGACAAACAAAGAATCAAATGGACGCTTATGAGCGGGAGGGAGGGCTATGAGGACTCAGCATCCCACGTCCCAAAAAGCATTTGCAATATTGGCTGAGCTCCAAATGCCTATAGAGTCAAACACATTGTCGGGGTGGTGTAGGGTATAGCCTCAATTTACCCCGTCCCCTCGTGAAGAAAGGGAAACAATTGGTTTCTGAACTTTTTTCATATGTCACCTATCTCTACTGCATGCTGTGATAGACGCGGATGCTGCGGCACTGAACAGAAGCTCTGCCCGTCCCTCCCTCTGGTGACAGGTGGTACAATATGACTCGCTATCCATCGTCGTCATCAGCCGTTAGTGCCCCTGTGGCCCAGGATGCTGGGCTCTCTCCCTCTGCTCATTTAATGTCTGCTGGACTACATAGAGCTGGAGGTGCGTCCTCCTTTTTATCCTCACTAACAGTCAGTGTTCTTATTCCTAAGCTTCTTTATATTCATCACACAAATGGGGGGGACACTCACACGGTAGCCCAGGAGGGTTGGGGGAACAGGGAAGCAACGGTGGGTTGTTTGCAGGGACCCTAGAAATGGCATGCCTCATCAATTTCTGCGGGATTGACACGGAGCAAGCTGAACTTATAGTACACTGGTTCTTTAGCAACTTGCATATTCTGGGCAGACTGATCTATTTTTAGATAAAACTAGGAGGGAATGACCCGGGGGTCATTCCCATGTTTTGTTTGCAGCGGGCCGACCCTCAGCCAGGAGCACCATGAAGCAGCAGATGGTATAAGACGACTGAACTGTACTCATCGCCCATTTACAGTGGCATGGCAGATGGAAGAACACTGATACCGTTCTGCTACTTGAAGGCAAATGAAGAGCCTGTGTAGCGCTGCAGTCGCCTGTAGGAATGCAGTACAATATGGTGCAGTGACAAAAGGCAAAATGGGCTCCATGGTTGCCAGCTATGCGCGTCTGCAGGGAATCAGGGAAAAAGGGCAAAAATTGATTGCTGCGTTGCTTTCACGGAGGAAGGAATGAGTGACGACATTTTACTAGAATCCACCTGCGAGCTATTTTTTGCACCATCATGCATTGGGATCTCAACCCAGAATTCCAATGGGCGGGGAGACTGTGGGAACCTATGGGATAACTACGAGATAGCTACCCAGAGTGCAACGCTCCAGAAATCGATGCTAGCCTCAGTACATGGACGCACACCACCGAATTAATGTGCTTAGTGTGGCCGCATGCACTTGACTTTATACAATCTGTTTTACAGAACCAGTTTATGTAAAATCGGAATAATCTCGTAGTGTAGACGTACCCTAAGAAGAGTTAGGCAGTGAGAAAGCACCTATGTGTTTTGGGTAGAGCAAGGAACTGTGCAAGGATTACACCTCACCCTTACGTTGGGAGGGAAGATAACTGACCAACTTCGGCTCCTCTTCCTACCAGGAAGAGAAGTGAATATGGGGAACCTCTTCGTGGGGTTGGGGTGTGAGAGGAGAAGCTCAGTATTCACGAAGTGCTACCTAGATAAAGCTGCTGCTGCAGGTGGAGGAGAACCAGAAGATTTTAACAGAATGGGTGAGGCAGATAAAAATAAATGATTTACAAATAAATAAAAATTGATTTTTTCATTTATATTGGGTTTGTTTGTTGTATTTTTTTAAAATTATTTTTACATTCAATTTGAAATTGGCAAGCTATGTTAAGACCTAAACTTATTTATAATCTGTTTTTGCGTATTTAATTTAAATGATTTTAATAATGTTAAGAAATACATGTTTGCTGCTGAGTTTTAAAGAAGGTCTTAGAAGTCATTTCTTAGGCCCTTGGAACTAGAGTTGGCTGCAATACTAGACCAGCTTTTGAAAGCAATAGTCTTTTCTGGTAGATGAACTAGTTCTAAAATCTTGAAGGACATGGTGACCAGAAACGATCAGTTCAGTTCACTAACTGCAGATACTACTTCCTTTGTTTAATAAATCTATTAGTTTTAAATGTACAACATGTTTTGATAAACTTTTTTCTTAAGTATCCAGCACTTAAGATAGCTTTATTTAATAAAAAGATTACAATGCTGTTTGTGCATTTGAAATTGAATTTGAATTGCCATCCAAATAGAGCTTGCCGCAAATTACGAGTAAAAATTTTAGTTTAGTAAAAAGGTAAATTATATAATTGCTTAAATAAATGTGTATAGATATATAAATTCTGCCAATGCAGAGGCTGTCACTAAGACGTGTGAATAAGCCACCCCCTGAGCAACACAAGTTACATCGACATAAACGCCAGTGTGTCCAGCTTCTCCTAGTGACATAGCGTCTGTCGCTTGTGGAAGTGGTTTTATTATGGTGACAGGAGAGCTCCTTCCCATGATGTAGAGCATGTTCACCAGGCACGGTGCAACAGTGCAGCTGCACTTATTACTCCTGAGGACATAAAAAAATTTTACGCACAATATTTTAAAATTCTGCAAGTTTTATTTGTCAGTAAATCCAATGCAGAAGCTCCAGCATGTCAGTGGGGAGCACAGGCTACTGACTGCACGAAGGTGGAAGATCACGCTGCAGCCCCCTCACCCCACAGGACACGGACTTAGTGGAGAGGCTGCACCTGACTCTGACACAGCACAAGGCCTCGGCCTGCCCCAGAAATACCCTGGGACCATGTCCCTCTGTGCCAGGTGCACGAGGTGTGGGTCAGGTAGGCTCACCCAGGCAGGATCCAAGTAGCGGGGGTGGGGGCAGGGGAAGGACCCAGGTATTGGGTGAGAGGAATTCTGTGTGGGACAGTCTAGTGCAGGCAGCTCAGTGTGGGGTCTAGGTGGGGGGTTCCAGGTACAGGGTAAATGGGCCTCTGCAGGGGCTTCCAAGTGAAGGTTGTTGGGCTCAGCAGAGGGATCTGGGTGCTGGGGAAGTGGGTGTTGCTGGGGCGGTCTGGGTGCAGCTAGTTGATGGTCAGTAACATGGGGGTCTGGATGTGGGGGTGCAGGGGGTGGTGCATCAGGGTGTGGGGGTTGAATACAAGGAGCTCAGTGAGGTGGGGGTCTTGGTGCAAGGGGCTCTAGATGCGGAGGTTGAGGTTCAGTGTGGTGGGGTTCGGGTATGGAGGGCTAGGGGGGTTCTGAATGTAACAGGTGAGGTTTGGCAGAGATGTCTTGGCATGGGAGGTCCAGATGCATAGGGGTTGGGTGGATGGGGGAGCAGCTCTATGTACAGTGACCCCTCCTCCCACAGCTGAGGAGTGATGAAGCAGGAAGCAGGGGAGGCTGCTGAGCTTCCTGCAGCTGGGAGATGTTTCTGGCGGTGGGTCTGACACAGCCCCAGTGACTTCTTTTAGGGGAAGAGGAAGGTGCTGTCCTCTCCTGCCTCCAGCCCAGCTGGGAAAAGCAGCTGATCCTGGCTCAGGGTAGGTAGCCACTGTCTGGGGTGTCTCCAGCCCCATGGTGATTTACCTCTCCACTGTCTGCTCTGGGTGCCTGAAACTTTGTACCTGCACAGCTAGGGAGTGATGACTGCTCTTGCAGCTTCCCATTGCATCCCTGTCAGAAAGTCATTTTTCTGCAGAGAAGCAAAGAAATCGGGCGGGGGGGGGGGTGAATTCTGCACCACTGCATGGGTGCAGAATTCTCTGGGGGTAATTCATGCAGCAGCAGTGCTGTATGTGTTGTGTATGCTCTTGGTTAGCAAAAGGAAATATCATAAAAGAGAGATATTTAGTTGCAAATCAACATGTGTTAATGGTTTCCAACCAGTGAGAATCAGCCTTTTTAAGGACAATAACTAAAATGTACAAATGCAAAATACAATTAAAATTGATTTAAACCAATGTTTCATTTTGCTGATTTAAATCGTTTGGTTTTAAATCAGTCCACCTTGGGTCTGGTGGTATATACAGGATGTCCTTTATTTCCTTTGGAGGCATTCTATACTTCACACCCTGGCACTGTCTCTAGTATGTACACATAGCTTGTAAATTTTAGCCTCCTGGCTAAGTAGGTTTTCTGTGAACCTCTAGAGTCATGTATTATTGTGGTTTTGACCAGACTTCGTTTAGCATACTTTCGTAAAGGATTAATAAATCTTTGGCATTTTAGTCAATTAATTATGTCCAAAAGTGCAGTAGGCCGCTTATAAATGATCGATAATAACTTTTACTGATGTGTTTATAATCATTTATAACACACACTATTCCTGTCAGCAACATCTGTAATTTATTAACCTTTTATAAAGTATTAATAAAAATACTCTTAATATTGTCATCATAGATTCTTGTTTGAATGAGAAATCTTTTTCAAACCAGTATCTCTTTCTACATGACTCTGCAATTAAGTTAAAACTTGATTTCCTTATTTGTCACCACGGAAATATCAAATTTAGCATAACTTCACTGCAGAATGAAGGGAAAGAGAAAACTATTGCTGAAATGCTTTTTGAAACACATTGTAGATTATTAGAGAAGGAGGTATAGAAAATTAACTTGATGTTACAGAGAAGAAAACAGCATGTTGCCATATATACTATCATAAAACAAATGACCACTTTGTCTACTTGTGCTCATTAAAAGCCACACAGTGATT
Source organism: Chelonoidis abingdonii (assembly GCF_003597395.2). NCBI lineage: Eukaryota > Metazoa > Chordata > Testudines > Testudinidae > Chelonoidis > Chelonoidis abingdonii. Next base: position 77,083,448 of record NC_133769.1, on the reverse strand, counting down.
TTTGCAAAAACAGATGTTTAACTTTGGTGTCCTAGCCAAATTATTATTTGGGTAGTTACATTCAATCCATCAAAAATCCCTATGCAGTTTGGATTTATATGTGGAGTAGTATTCTTTCTCTGTTTTTCATTATTATGTACTGTTTTAGCTCAAACAGCCCAAGTTCTCTGTTACAGGCCAGCCAATTTTGATTTGAGCTTTTGATACCACACTTCCTAGAGCTGTTTTTCCCTGTGTATTGCGCTCTGCTATTCCAGTTCTCCCATTCAGCATAAATAGCAGACTCTTGCTTAGCTACAGCCCCCATCTCTTTCCTGTTCTCTGTTAATTATAGTTTTCTGTACTCCCCTTTCTGTAGCTAGTCAGTTAAAATGCTTGTGCTGTGTACTTCCTAGTCACATGGGGGAGTATGATACTGACCTCCTTTGTAAAGTGCTTTGACATCTATTTGTGAAAAACACTGTAGAAGAGATTGATACATTCCCACTTTAACAGTTCAGTATCCTTTATCAACTTTATAGACTTTAAACACTCTATTTAAATTGCTACTTTGAACTTTTAGTGCTGTTTCTATTCTGCCCTTCCTTATAAAGTACCACAAATTGTTTTCTATGAGAGATGCTATATATATGGTAAAACATGTATTCTGAGGGTACATCCACACTACCCGCCGGATCAGTGGGTAGCGATTGATCTATCGGGGATCGATTTATCGTGTCTCATCTAGATGCGATAAATCAATCCCCGAACCTGCTCCCGTCGACTCCGGAACACCACCATGGCGATAGGCGGAAGCGGAGTCGACGGGGGAGCCGTGGCCGTCGATCCCTCGCCCTGAGGACGGGAGGTAAGTCGAAATAAGATATGTTGACTTCAGCTGCACTGTTCCTGTAAGTGAAGTTGCGTATTTTATATCGACACCCCTCCCTCCCCTAGGCCTGAGAATTCTGAGGTAAAAGTTTATGATATACTGTTGCTATTTATGCTGCAAGCTTTTTTCCAAGGCTAGATTACCAGGGTGAAAAATCATTAGTTCACAAAGAGAAGCTAGAAACTACTTTTTCTCAAGCTATCATACATCTCAAATAATGTAATGTTATTTCCTAAATAATGCAGCTTGTGATAAATGTTGAAAAAACAAGGTGAAGGGGTGGCAAAGGGGTTCCGATTGTGTGTGCAAAGACATAAGCAATGGCTGCTGAAAATTGTTTCTCCCGCAATTAAGACATTTTTAGTTATTGCTCTTTTCCAAAGAACCTTTTGTAAAAAGTAATCAATCTTTTTTTATTTAATAATGACCATTGTAGTAGCAGTATTGTTTTGACCATGAAAGTTTAAAATTAAAAGGCCAGTTTTTAGAAGGTCTCTGAAAATGATCCTAGGGGATTTGTGTGTAAAAACATGCATTTGTGCATACTGTGACAAAGTTCCTCCTCCACCTTGGTGGGTCCTGCGCTTATTAGCAGATTTGTTCACCTCAGTGATCTTCCCTTCTTGTGGAACCCACAGTCTGAGTCAGCTCCTCCTGTGTCTGATCAGGAGTTGGGAGGTTTGGGGGGAACCCAGGCCCGCCCTCTACTCC